>NC_056748.1:836859368-837046868 GCF_019279795.1 Protopterus annectens | reverse complement strand
TGTAAGCCACTTACTAAAACAATGCTTTTCAAGTAATGGGTTAAGACTGGAGTTTTTAGCAGTCACCTTAATGCCCTGTAACTGTTGTGGGCAGCAAGAGTAATACTCCCTGGTAATACACGTTATCCCGTTATCTGTTTCACATATTCTTTGAGAAAAGTTACTTTTATAGCTGCACTGCAGTTGCACTTGTGCAATTTGTGCTGAATAATGTACTAGTACTCGTGTACTGCCTGTTTCTCTCTACAGGGCTGCTGTGCAAAATCTCGGGATTACCTACGATTCGCTTTAGTGCACATTCCTGAAAGCACAGTAAACAGGGCAATCTGTTCATGGATTCCTTTTTTCAATCACCCTGCATGGAAATGTTGTCTGTACATAGATTTATTTGATGAGGAGTGCTTCCCCATCTTGGTATACTAATTATAAGAATACTGTGCTTTGAAAGAAATTTTAATTTGTAATGTACCGGTGCACTTGAACTACAGCAGTCAGTGTTGCTTCATTAGAAATAGTTGTTCTCGTTATTTCAATCAAAATTTAAAAGAATCGCTCTTGGTGGATCTGTTTACTTTCTCTTAACTATGTCTTGCCCAGTGTCAGTGAATACATGGCCATGTCCTGAAGAAAAAAAAAGTGAAAATAAAAAAGCAAAAGTTGCTGTATTTTTGGCAATAAAGTAAAAGCAGTTCAGTACTGCCTTACTGTGACTTACAAACAACTTGTCTGTTGTATTGTGACAGTTACTGTCTTGCACTGTCCAATACAATGAGAACAATTATAGTACATCAATTTTTTAATTGTTTCAGTAATTTCAAAGGAGAATATCTATATTTAAAATATGTTTTTGGTATTTTTACATTTTTCACACTGCTTATACTAAACCCCAATAACATTTCAATCATAAATTTGAATTTTTTTGTTTGTAACTTCATTTTGGACTTGTTTTTCAATAAGTACGAACAGTGACAATTTCTGTTTAAACATGTTTATACAACAAAAACAGCAGTATGTTAAAACTGGTACTTTTGTAACCATATGCTTAGCCACAGTGATCTTTAGTCTTCTCTTATTGTATTCATTTCTATGATATTTTACTCTGCTTTTAGACATTGATGGCGTGAGCATGTTTTTTGCACAGGGGCTTGTCCTTCTTGGAGTAGAATGGCTGACCTTCTAAATTCACATGGCAGACCTTGGAAGAAAAGAAAAGCGGGTTTTAAAGAGGAACAACAAAAGAGTCAGGTGTGTTATAACCCATGCAAGAGTCAACCAGTCTGAACATTTTCAGGATATTTAACTAAATATAAAACAAATTAAACCTTCTTTAACAAAATATTGGTTGGCTGGTTAAGGCATACCTCTGTACTTACCTGATTAGTTAGCGTCTGGTGTGAAGGGAGACAATCAGCTGGGACTTATGTTTCCAAGATTATTTACTAGCACAAATGAACAACTGTAGCCCTCAGCCTGACCGGTCAGATTTTCAGGATGTCACTGTGGCATTGAGGTGGACCAAGTATTCCAGCTCCAGGAGTGGATAGAATGTACAAGTCAGTTTCAGACCCAAAACTGTACCATTTTTATCTGATAACAGTGAAACATTGTAATTTAAACCTATGGTGGACAGCACTTAGTAACCTGGTAGAGCATTATTAAATATTTCAAGAGGAGTGTTTTGGTTTCTGAATATGGTTTAGTTGGGTTGCTTCAACCTCCAGAAGTTGCTGGAACAATTACAAGCTAGTGATGTGGAAGACAGACTTTCTTTAGTCTTATTATCCACCTCCTTTCTGAGCCATTGTCTTACAGGGCTGATAACTAACTAGAGATTTGATAGGCTATGGAATACCTTCTAGCGTTGTATGAAAACATTCTTAGAGCAAAAAGACTGTCAGTATCCTACAGTGTTGCTTCCTGGGTGAATGGCACACAGGGACATGCTTTTAGGAGCTCTACAATAAGACTGCCAAGTGATTCTAACATAAGTATTTGTCTTGTTGTGGCTGATGGACTGAAACTTCCATGGTTAAGAATGACAAAATGGCTGGTGTAGTATTATCTGTGTGAGCCTGGTTAGCTTGAAATGATTTGAACAGATGTAGAAGAGGACAGCTTGCTGGAGGAAATCAGATAGTAGAGTTCATCACTTGACAGACATGAAGCTGACAATAATGCTACACTGCACTTTAAACCAAAATGTAGGCCAAAGAAGCCAACTCTCAGTGGTCTAGAGACCTGCCCCCAAGGGAGGCTAGTTTGGGCCAGAAATGCACATAGATTTCTGGTTATGCCAGGAATGTGACTGTTCTTGGGAAACAGGATCTTCTGTCTTAAATTCAGTACTGGGGGTGGGGGGTGGGGGGGTGGTTGAAGCAATTTTGGGACTATTTAAAAAGAAAGTCTAAAGCTGCTTCCTAAAGAACGATCAATGTTCATTTAAAATCACTGCTGTAGTAGCCTTGGCTGTATGGGTTATATCCTGCCAAAGATGTAAGTGCCTTTCACATGCATCCAGGCTGCTGGTTGCACAAGCTCGTACGTGGAGAAAAAATGCAGCCTGGGCACCAAAACCTTTACCTTTACACTTTGAAGTATAATGTTTGTGTTAAGTATATGTGCCTTAACTGTGCAGCTCTTAAATATCCCTTCAAATTAGGTAATCCTAAACCACTTTGTACGTATCCCACTTGACCCTTGCCCTGTTCCCCTCCCAGATAAATTCCTTCACCTCTTTATTAGTTATTGTTCACCTCCCCTTTGGTTGATAAAAATATGCCTGATCTGTATAAAACTAAGTGGACTAAAAACATTTTCACTGTTATTATCCATATCCATAAACAAGAATTTCCATTTTCTTAGTTTTTGTATTATCTTTTGTGTAGTCTCTTCCCACATATCCTTAACTACCATAACAGACATCTTTTTAATCCACACTTCCAAATTCTTCATGTTATCTTGCCATCATAAAAATGGGTATTGCTGAACAAATTCATGTGTGGGTACATAATTTACTACTATAGCCTTTGTTTTAGCTTCATTAATTTTATATCCTGAAAAATCTTGAAACTATTTCTAAATGCTTCACAACACCTAAATGTCCTGTTCTGGATTTATCAAGTACAAAACAATATAGTTTGCAAATAAAGTCAGCTTTTCTTGATTACCATACCAATTACTTCCTTGTATTTCTGAGTCCTTTATTTTCTTTGTCAGTGGTTCTAAAATAAAAAGCACAAAAGGCCCTGGTTCCTCTATTCAACCTCAGCTTATTAGGGAGAAACCCTCATATTTTAATTCTTGTCTCCAGGCCTTCACCTATCCTCATAATTGACCTTATTATTGTGTATGGGAATGCAAATAGTGCCATTGCCTTACTCATAAAAATCTCATCTTACTCTGTGAAATCAGCAAGAAAACCTAAAAATCAGTGAATGTGTTCCAGCAGCAAACGCAAGCAGCATTCCAAGCAAAACCACAGCTGGTAACAGGCAAAAAGGCAAGGCTCAGCAGTTGTAAAATCCACGTTTTATTAAAAGTTAGCGCTTTCGCAGTGTTCACCACCACTTCATCAAACAAAAAAGTAAAGCAAATTAACTTCTTTTACACTAGATTTCAGTATCAGTTAATACAGCAATGCAGAATCCTAGCTGATCCGCATGATATCTGCTTTTAAAGCAACAATATCTAAAAACTGCACATAAAAAATAACAGTAAAAATACCAAGATGGAGAATAATACATTTAGCTACTTTTCTTTGCTTTTAATACTGGTTTTAGGGGTACATGGTCGGTCATTCAGATCCATTCCCCTGTGCGCTCCTAACCTTAAAATCCACTGTAATTCTGCATTTTCAGCCATTTTTACTACCCCCCCCCCCCCCATACTCACATTCACAACTTGTAAAACTTGGAATACAAATATGTGTGTTGCCATTTGTTAGGGTGTGTTTTGCTAAAGCACTACAATCATTCCCTCTTCTCTTGCAATACAAATGATCCCTCACTCTCTCTTTCAGTTTCCGGTTGGTTTTGCCTATATAAAATTTGAAAGATGAAACACAGTTGTTGTTTCTTTTGGCTTTTCCCAATTAGGGGTCGCCACAGTGGAACTCCAGTCCGCTAATGATTGGCAGTTGATTTTTACATGCTGAGTTGCCGGCCCTAACGCACAACCTTCAACGAAGGTACGCCCATTCACGCATGTCTCCACAGAAGACGCTCTAGCTGAGAATCGAATGGGACAACGTCTTGCAGTAAGGCGAAAATGCTACCGCAGCATGAAACACAGTGTGCTGCATAAATAACATTTGGGTGTTGCAGTCTGCTGAAACCCTAAGTTTCCAAAAATGGTCTGTCTCTGGATGCTTAAAGTACATAGACTGATCAATATAGTCACAATATGCACACTCCTGACATTTATGTGTACACCATTGCATTTCCCCTAGATTATGATATAATCTAGGATAACATAAATGCTGTTTAAGATTCGTCTTACTTTTATACACGAAAACAGGTTGCTGGCCTACCAGCTCATTTACCTTCTCATCAGTGTGTAAAATGTGCCAGTTACTTCTGACCACTTCCCTAATCCTATTCAGCTCTGTTGTATAGGTAAGAACCATGGGCATTTTCACAGATCTGCTTTCAGCATACTTAGTTGTGTCATTTCGTTGTGAGAAATAGGGCTTGGCCCTCCCTTGTCTTTCCTTATTTACTACACTATATGTCTTATCAATTTCCACAGGCCCATACCCTCTGCCCTTAAGGTCATCTCGTAGATGGCATAGTCCATCCTGAAAGCCCTTGTCATTACAGGATAGACATGAGGTCCTCATAGCCTGCCCCTTAATGATATCACTAAAAATATGTTGTGGATGCATACTATCTCTATGCAAATATGTGGGGTGATGACATTCTTTCCTGTGAATACTGGTGGTTAGACCAGCTCCTTCCTTGGCTACAGTTACATCCAAAAAATCAATTTTACTCCTGGATTTACTTAGGGCAAATTTAAGAAAATTATTACTGGTGTTCAAATATCGGGTATAAAGTTCTAAACTCTCTTCATCTCCCTGCCAACCTATAAAAAGATCATCCACAAAACGTTGATATATTATTACAAGCGGATCCATATTATTTAGAATGTGTTTGTGTTCCCATTCCATCATGACCAAGTTGGCATAGGAGTTTGCAGAGCTGGTGTCCATGGCAACTCCTGTTTTTTTGCCAATAGCACTTGTCTTTGAAGAAGAATATGTTATTCTCTAGAACTAATTCCAAGAGTAAACAGAATAGATCCACCTGTTTTGATTCAAATTTTCCATATCTATCTAAGGCACTTTTCACCATCAATATCCCCTCCTGATTGAGAATACATGTAAATAATGAAATCACATCTAAGGTTCCCAAGACCTCAATACCTTTACTGTTCTCCCCATTGGTTGCATTATATAAAGTGAATGACAAGCTTTGTTAGAAATCCAACGTAATACAAGTATTGTTATTCGTCCAGCAGATAAGGGGGACCGGTGGTTGTTATTGATTCAACTTACTATCATGATAGTATGTTTACTATGCTTAATGATTTTAACACTCATGTTAGTATTGCTGCAGTAATGGTGCATGACTTGAAATGTAGACTTGACAACTGTTTACTAGAATGTTTGAATTTAGGGCTTGTTACAAGGAACTGTATGATTATTTTATAGTCCAGAATCCACTTATACTTCAAATGCATGGGCTACCAAAAATACACAAGCACCCCTTGAAGCCCCCATTTAGATCCATTGTACTGGATGGGGGCTGGTTGACAGAGCCTATCTCTAAGTTTCTAGACAAACAACTTAGAAAGATTCTGGATGAATCTGATTTAGTGTTAAGGGACACAGAACATTTTCTAAGGGATCTATATAATGCAACCAATGGGGAGAACAGTAAAGGTATTGAGGTCTTGGGAACCTTAGATGTGATTTCATTATTTACATGTATTCCCAATAAGGAGAGGATATTGATGGTGAAAAGTGCCTTAGATAGATATGGAAAATTTGAATCAAAACAGGTGGATCTATTCTGTTTACTCTTGGAATTAGTTCTAGAGAATAACATATTCTTCTTCAAAGACAAGTGCTATTGGCAAAAAACAGGAGTTGCCATGGGCACCAGCTGTGCGAACTCCTACGCCAACTTGGTCATGATGGAATGGGAACACCAGCACATTCTAAATAATATGGATCTGCTTGTAATAATATATCGACGTTTTGTGGATGATCTTTTTATAGGTTGGCAGGGAGATGAAGAGAGTTTAGAACTTTATCCATGATATTTGAACACCGGTAATAATTTTCTTAAATTTGCCCTAAGTAAATCCATGAGTAAAATTGATTTTCTGGATGTAACCATAATCAAGCAAGGAACTGGTCTAACCACCAGTATTCATAGGAAAGAATGTCATCACCCCACATATTTGCATAGGGATAGTATGCATCCACAACATATTTTTAGTGATATCATTAAGGGACAGGCTATGAGGACCTCACGTCTATCCTGTAATGACAAGGACTTTCAGGATGGACTATGCCATCTACGGGATGACCTTAAGGGCAGAGGGTATGGGCCTGTGGAAATTGATAAGGCATATAGTGTAATAAATAAGGAAAGACAAGGGAGGGCCAAGCCCTATTTCTCACAACGAAATGACACAACTAAGTATGCTGAAAGCAGATCTGTGAAAATGCCCATGGTTCTTACCTATACAACAGAGCTGAATAGGATTAGGGAAGTGGTCAGAAGTAACTGGCACATTTTACACACTGATGAGAAGGTAAAAGAGCTGGTAGGCCAGCAACCTGTTTTTGTGTATAAAAATAAGACGAATCTTAAACAGCATTTGTTATCCTAGATTATATCATAACCTAGGGGAAAGGCAATGGTGTACACGTAAATGTCAGGAGTGTGCATATTGTGACTATATTGATCAGTCTATGTACTTTAAGCATCCAGAGACAGGCCATTTATGGAAACTTAGGGTTTCAGCAGACTGCAACACACAGAATGTTATTTATGCAGTACACTGTGTTTCATGTTTATATAGGCAAAACCAACCGGAAACTGAAAGAGAGAGTGAGGGATCATTTGTATTGCACAAGAAGAGGGAATGATTGTAGTGCTTTAGCAAAACACACACTAACAAATAAAAACACACACACATTTGTATTACAAGTTTTACAAGTTGTGAATGTGAGTATGGGGGGGGGGATTTAGTAAATATGACTGAAAATGCAGAACTACAGTGGAGTTTAAGGTTAGGAGCACAGAGGGGAATGGATCTGAATGACCATGTACCCCTAAAACCAGTATTAAAAGCAAAGAAAAGTAGATAAATGTACTATTCTACATCCTGGTATTTTTACTGTTATTTTTTTGTGTGCAGTTTTTAGACACTGTTGCTTTAAAAGTAGATGCCATGTGGATCAATTAGGATTCTGCATTGCTGTATTAACTGATACTGAAATCTAGTATAAAAGAAGTTCATTTGCTTTACTTTTTTATCTGATGAAGCGGTGGTGAACACTGCGAAACCGCTAACTTTTAAATAATAAAACTTGTGCATTTTACAACTGTTGAGCCTTGCCTTTCTGTCTGTTACCAGATGTTTTGCTTGGAATTGTTACTTTGTGAAATGCTTTCTCTGCATCAAGATCCATCAAAAACAGCAGTATTTTCTTACATTGTGCTTCCCTCTGGATCATCATTGTTCTTTTAATGTTGTCAAATGTTTGCCTCCCCTCATAAAGTCACATTGATCCATATCTATCAATTTTGGCAACACCTTTGCTATTCTTTCAGCTAGTAGAGACATAAACTCTTTTATAATTATAAGAAAAAAAAAAACAAACCTCGAGCAGCAAACCGTGCAAAGTAAGGAAAAACAAATCAAATATAAAAAAACTAGGTACAGTTCCACAGCTGAAGTAAACTCCACACCAACTCCGGTACTTCAAACAAATCCACCAAATTTAATAAGAGTAAGCGCTTTCACAATCAAAGGATTGCTTCATCAGACTGACAAAAATACATTACATCTCATTTAAAAACATTTGTTCTTAATTAATCAACCAGTCAATATGCAGCACATCACTAATTACTGAAATAGTCACAATTACTTAATTAAGAACAAATGTTTTATTAAATTTGGTGGATTTTTTTAAGTACCAGAGTTTGTGTGGAGTTTACTTCAGCTGTGGAACTGTGCCAAGTTTTGTATTTGATTTCTTTTATAATTATGCTTTAAAATTGAAATGGGTCCATATGAAACCGAATCTGATGTGTCTTAACCCTGTTTAGCTAACAGAGCCACCACAGCTTTCTTCTGTGATGCTGGTGCATCTCCTCCTTTTAAAATACTACTAAACAAAATCATCCAGATTGTTATCACCTTCTTCTCTCCTACTTTCCAAACTTCCATAGGTATACCATCTGCTCCTGGAGACTTCCCTTCTGATTAGTATACATCACCATTTTATCTTGTATCCTTCTGTTTTTTCTCATATTTTTTGGTCTGTTTTTCATAAAATTTGTAGGGTTTTTTTTTGGTCAAATCATTGAGGACTGAAGTCACTAAAAACGACAGGCATTTGGGTTTCATACTTAATATCCTACAGAAAATGCATACTAATGCAAAACCTGCTGTTATTGCAACTTTTTAAGTTTGCAGAGCACTATTTAAAAGTTCTCCCTATTTTCAAACCTTTGTCCCCTCATTATTTCTGGCTTTGTCCTGATTTTGTATTCGAAAATGTTGAGGGGCATTTTTTTATTGAAGTCATTTTCAAATGGTTAGTTTGAGCTTAAATGATACAGATCTACTTAACTACAAAACAAAACTCAATTGAGTTTCATATGTGTAGGTATGATTTATTATCACTATAAACTATATTGTCCTCTTTGACTAATGTAAATACAGTACTGTTTCCATCCTAGGGATCTATTTACCCATAGGTGAGCTACCATAAAAATAAGCAGAAAAGAATTACTAAAATGTACTTAAATACTACTAAAGCCTGTGCTGGCTTGTATAAGAATAACTTAAAACAGATATGTGGAAATAATACAAATTACATCTTACAAACACAACACTGAACGTTTGAAAATGGTATTTAAAAACAAAATAAAATTATGTAGCAACTACCAATGACGTTCTGAAAAGCTGCATTATTGGGAACTTTTTTAATGTACTTATAAAAACTGAAAGAGTAGGAAAGGTATTTAATTTCGCCTTGAACAGTAATCTGGAGTTATGGTCCTAGAATTAAAAAGGCATGGGGGTACAGTGAAGTGAGTGATGTGAAAATCTCAGCCTTTGGCTGAACAGCTCCTTGATCTGAGAAAACTAACAAATGTTTCAGGTTTAAGAATTTTTCTGTAGAGAAGTACAATGGTCAGGAATAATATCCATGAATATTACTATATAGGAGATTATTTTTGCTGTTTAATGAGTCAGCTGCCATAATGCTTCTACAGCCAACAATTCTTTTTCTGGGTTGTCTAAATTTTACTTTATAGTTTGACGTATCTGCAAAGAATGGAAAGGTATATTTGAAATCTGAGGAAGTAACCCTTAGGCCACAATTTACCTAGTATTTTTGGGCTACAGATTTTGTACCAAGGGTCAAGCAGAGCTAAGCTTTGGCAATAGAATTATTACCATGGCAGTGAAACATGAGCACTGGATCAAGTCATAATCATGGACACTTATAAGTCTCTCCTGCTTTTCTTGGCTTCCCTGTTGTAGTGAGGGATGCACTGCTTGACTTTGATTTTTGTTAACCCTTTAAGGGATCAAATAACATGGGATGTTTTTTATGCTGACCTTTTGTTGAGGATTGTCAGACTGGTAACAAATCTGTGTTAAACTTATGTAAAGTTTGTAAGCAATATCTTGACCTTTTCTGGAACTTCTAGAAAGTTGTGCTGGCTCCATGACATAAGTACAACACACAAATGAATGGTGGAAGTGCATTCATAAAACAGCAAAATGAGATTTGCACACTGAAGTTCAAAACTTGTTTCAGTGTTCTTAAAGAACTTTTCAAGGGTCTTAATCCCCCATACCCCTGATATGGGGGTAGGGCCTCTCACATCTTTGTGCGCAAATATAATAACTGCAAGAGTGCTTTGCCATTTAGTAAGGGGAATTCCCTAAGATACAGCACACTTGTTCTTTTTATATAAATTATATCTATTGTAAATCTGTGTTTGCAATGTAGAGTGTTCATCAATAATGTTTCATTT
The DNA here is from genome assembly GCF_019279795.1 of Protopterus annectens. Lineage (NCBI taxonomy): Eukaryota > Metazoa > Chordata > Ceratodontiformes > Protopteridae > Protopterus > Protopterus annectens. The sequence goes on along the minus strand of NC_056748.1, from coordinate 837,036,576 downwards.
TTCTGTCTTGCGGGCAGTTATAAATGATGGAATGAACTTTGCTGAGACTACATGAAAATGTATTTGTGGAAAAAATGAAGGGCTGTAGCAGTGAACCTTGTGAAACACCTTTTTTGACTGTATATAACTGAAAACAACACTTCCACATTACCCATTCGGTTATGTCGGGATAAGGTTATAACTGGATAAAAATGAGCCATAACCTTGTCCACATGAATCAGAAAACTGATACGAGATGAAACCCCTTCGTATCACTTAGGACTTTAATTTTGCTGCTTTTTATTCTCTTGACAAAATGGTCCTTCACTTGATCCGGTCTCAGTCAAACGGGTCATGACATTTTTCTAAAGTAATTCTTAGGTAAGTTTTAGGTTTTTTTTTTGTCTATTAAAGCAGCAGGTTTGACAGCACCAGTTCTAAGGCCTGGGTATGGGAGAGGTTTAACAGGGGCAGATAGAATGAATGAAAGATGACATCAGAGTGGTCCTCAGAAACTACTTAGCGTATGCTAGAGGCTAGGAATCCATGGCTATCTTACTCAAAAAAAAAAAACAAAAAAAACAGACACAAGCAAATTTATTAAGAAATAATATATCTTAGCTTGCATATCTTGCATTATGTCAAACACTTGGAGATGATGTAAGATATGGGATCTAGATACACCTCACATGAACAGTGACATTTATGAATATAAGACATAGCCATTATCTATATGACTGTTTACTTTCTTTCTGGACTACCTACATTTTTAAACGAGTATGCAGTGTTCTAAATTAGGCAGTATGTTGTTCTCATTTGTTTTGCAGGATCCCAGACATGCTATCTGTCCATTCGTCCACCCCCCAAAAAGCTATTCCAGCTGTTGAATGTTTTAGGTTGTGTTTGGTCTGTGCCTATAGAGGTTTATATGCTAGCAACACTTTTGTTTTGTAGTAATGTTTTCTGAGCAGGGTGCTTGAGCATTGAGCATTCTTCTGGAAACTGTACTTAATTTGGACTTTTACTTCCAAAAGAAGGAAAATCGCTGCTGATCATTTTTTACCCCATATCTAAGCATTAAAACGGTTGAAAATATCAGTTTTAGAGAAAAAGAAATTCTGCTTTTAGTTCTGGTGGTTTAACAGCAGAGCACAGGAACAATTTTGATGCTCACAGTTATTTGTTGCAACCCAAGAAAAGTAATAATACTAACCAATTAGCTGTAGCTTTTTAACTGTTTAAGCACAGAGCCACAACACCAGACTACTATTAAATAATAATAGTGGCTGTGGTCACCAACTGCCTTCAACTTTTTGGCAATAAAGTTAAAAAAAGCTGATGCAACCTATAGTGTTAACAGTCTGTCAGTGTGGTTGTTTCACTTTATTGTGCAGCTGTCAGGGACTACAGTATGAAGGATAATTTAGTAATGGGAGATGTCAGCATTTGGTCAATCAAAATTTATATGCAAAATTTTTTGGGATGCTATCCAGTTCTACAGAATATCCTCAACAATGTGACAAGTATCAAGGAATTGGTCATACCATGTGAGTGAAAGCAACTAAAATGAATAGACAGAGTACTGTTACAGCTATCAGTAGAAATCTGTTAACATATATGAACAAATACATCTGAGTTACATGTTCATGTCACTAAGGCTGATAAGATGAAAAAAGTCATTTGAAGAGCAGAATTTGTTGCAGTTACCTCAAGATAGTAAGGATTCTGAGGGACAAAAAGTAACAACCTAGTCAATTTTATACAGCATGAGTTGGCAATTTTTCTTAATACCCATGAAATGATAACTGTGGTACAGGTCCTGTAAATCAATCCCATTGTTAGAAATAACTTATCTCAACACTTCAGCTGCAGTGATAATGACAGCATTTTCTAAAACAGCAAGCGCAAACCATAATCTGGCAGACATAACAGGCTGCAAAGCCTATATTACACAGGACTATGTTAGTTTGCTTTGTGATAAGAGGAAAACTTTTCTACTTGTGATGTGTATACTGAAAGGGATCACAATTAATTTCTAACACTGCTTTCTGGTACTTCATTTGCAGTCGAAAGGCTAATTCATGTTGTTTTGGCAGCTGAAGCTAAAATAGTTGTGGACAGCCTGCAGTGAACACCCACTTCAGTGCTATCAATACCTTCCAAAGAGGTTGCACAACCCAGGCAAGAGTCCAACTTTAAAGGCCAACAGTATGAAACAAAGAGTCGAGTCAATAGCAAGAACTCCATGAGGAAAAACATTTCAGCCTTCCATTAGCATGCAATTTGACATGGTCAGCAGGGAATCTTTATTTTCAACCAGCTGATCTTTTATCAAATCACTTCTAGTGTAAAAAAATAAAGGACAAGAAACTGATGGCATGAATTGTGAATCATTTTCAGCAATGGATCCTCTGTAAGATGAATTGACCGTTTGGAGTGGAGCATTCATCATTCTGTGGCTGTTCAAAGTGTCTGCTGATGATCAGTGTCTCCCTGGATCCCCAGGATAATTAGTTTAAACTTTTTTGTAGTACCAGAATCCACATAGCCTACAAAATGTTGTTACTAGCTTGCTTGGACATGTCATTCAAGCTATAACACTTTTAGACTAATTATACATCATGCTATATGGTTTACCCACTTGTTTGCATTGTAAAAGGTATTACAAGCATGAGATCTGACAATTTTTGTTCCAGAACTAGTAGATACATTGTATATCTCCATTCTACAGTCATCCTCACTTCTTTAACTTTGACATGGCAGAGGAAGAGATGATGTTTGATGTGGGATCTAGACAAAGCTCATATGAACAGTGACATTTAGACTTAACCGTTATCTGCCTGACTGTCTTATTTTCTTTCTAGACTATCTGCATTATTATGCCAGTACCCGGTATTCTAAAATGAGTATCATGTTGTCCTCATTTGTTTTGCAGGATTCCAGACATATTTTGTGGTGTTCACCTTTCACACTAACTAAATATCTGGTAGCTAGGGCCAAGGAAGCCATTGTTCCACTGTACTCAGCCCTCATCAAAACCATCATTGAGTACAATACCCCCTCCAGCATGTACCTGACTAGGCACATGTAACAAGCAGAATGTCCACAGAGGTTCCTCACAAAAAGAACACATGAGATTAACATGTCCTCTGTGGATCACCTCAAAGCTCTGTCCCTATGCTCTGTCTCCTACACACTATTAAGGTGTGTTCTCTGTCTAGCCTACAAGGCATTCCAGGATCCCACTCTGATGGACTTGTTGCACATCTGCAAAACAAATAGCATCAGGAACACCTGATGCAGGGACATAAACCTTTCCAAAGACATAAATAAGGGCATGCTGGAGGGGCAGGCATGTGTCTCAGAGGCTTCCCTTTCACTGGAACAAGCTTCCCATCCATGTAAAGCAAAGTTCTTTCCTGACTGTATTCAAGCATAACCTGGCACAGTGGATGGGAAATCGGTCTGTCACCTATGCCTCTATCTGATAGAGGCTACCTGTGAATATTTGACCCCCCATGCCCTAGCTTACACAAACCCCTAAAAATAACCTCTAGGGCACCAAACTTGCTGGATACGTTTGAGATGTATGGCTAGTCTTAAAAAGGCCCTTGTGGTTGTTATCCTCATGAACCTATCTATGCATAGGTATAGCAGTAAAATGGTTTTACGATTGCGGATGGGCATGCCATATTAAGATACTATATCCTTGTGATCAAAACATTGTATGCATACATTTATGTTTTGCTTTTTTGCAGGGTTGAAACTCATTTTGTAAGGATGCCCATGGAAGAAGTCTCCTCGGTTCTTAAATAATGTATTTTCTGGAAGATAAACTTAGATAATTAATTTATTTTATTTAACATTTGTTGACTGGGAAAGTCTGACTAAGACAGAGCCTATTTTCAGCGGAGGCCTGGGGAGAAACACTCCAGATGCATGTCTTTAGAATGAGGGAGGAAACGAGAGCAACTTGAGGAAACCTACACAAATGTGGAGAGGACATGCAGACTCCACACAGAAGGCACCCCAGCTGAGAATCGAACCGGAGAACGTCTTGCTGTGAGGCAACAAAATGAACTGCTGCAACACTGCGCCACCTAATAATAATAATAATAATAATGATAACCATATGAGCAGAACACATATACTAAAGGATGCCACCATTAGTAAAGATTAGATAAGGTAAATTAAGAATCATTCTACTTACATGAGTAATCTGAGGTACTGTCTTGACCATAATGAAGGATTATGTCATTGCATCAGGTCTAAATATTATTTTTCAATAATCCTTAGATGCCTTAGCTACCTCATGTATTCTCAGATGCAGAAGGTGGCTAGTAATTTGGTAATAGTGGTCTAAGTGTTGACTCATTCAATCAGTTCTTGAATATTTTTGCAATAATGATCAGACACAGAAGTTATGTAATGATGGCATTGTTGCCTACTACAAGAATGTCATTCTTCAGTATTTACAACAGTTTAAAGGTTTGCAATGTTGTGTACCCATTCTTTTATCTGACCTTTAAAGCCCAAGATGTCATGTCAGTTTTAACAGTTAATTCCTGTTTTACATTGTGGGGGAAAAACACAGCACTTGTATGCTGTTCCTGGGATCATAAGTTATTCTACAAAACGGAATACAAGGGGATTGCTTTTTTGAAGACGCTTATTACTGCAGCCCCAGATATCCCTTGGGAGCAAAGTCTGCATAGTATAGATACTTCTCTAGACGTAGAATCATCAAAGGAATTTTAACTTCTAGCAACTACCTATTAGCAGACCATAAATCCTTGGTTAGCGTAAAAGTGATTGCCAGAGTGAAGAAACCAAAATCTTGTTTAGGGCTTGTTTAAAAGCAAGCCATTCTAGTGTTGCTTTAAGAACACAGGGTTAAGTTCTGGTGACAGAGTGGGCAACAAATGTTGCTCATTGTAACACGCTTGTTTAAGTTCTCAGTTCCTCCTTCATGTGAAGCCATAAGGATCAGGATATTGTATAAGCTGGGCTGAAAGATTTGCAGACAGTCTAGGACAGTACCATATTAGCATAACCTCCTTGACACCCTCCAAACACTCGATTCCACACAGTTTGGTTTTATCAAGGGGAAGGTCATGCCTGTTAAACTGGGTTGACTTCTTTGAAACAGTCACCAAAGCCATTGATGAGGGGAAGACCATACACACTGCCTACCTTGACCTGGTCAAAGCATTTGATACTATTCTCCATTCAGGTATAATAGATAAACTCTCTCAACTAGGCATCAATCTGTATGTTACCAGATGGGCAGCAAACTGGCTCACTGATAAAACCCACCTTGTCAAAATAGGTGAAGTCACCTCAAGCAGTATACCTATAACAAGCGGTATACTCCAGGGATCGGTCTTGGGGCCTCTGTTGTTTGGGATATACTTTTCTGAGGTGCAAACCAAAACCCGTGGGCTATGGCTGACCAAGTTTGCAGATGACTGCAAGCTAGGTGCTGTCATCAGTTCCCCTAGTGATTTGGACATCTTTCAAGAGGGTTTCACCCAGACAAAAATACTGGTGCCAGAAATATGTCTTCAAACTCATCATCTTCTTTCGGCTGTTCCCGTTAGGGATTGCCACAGTGGATCATCTGTTTACATTTCTTCCTGTCCTCTGCATCATGCTCCTTCACACCAACTGCCTCCATGTCCTCTCTCACCACATCCATAAACCTTATCGTAGGCCTTCCTCTTTTCCTCTTACCTGGCAGCTCCATCCTTAGCATCCTTTTCCCAATATACCCAGCATCCCTCCTCAGCACATGTTCAGACCAATGCAATCTCACCTCTCTTGCTTTGTCTCCAAACTGTCCAACCTGAGCTGACCCTCTAATATACTGATTCCTAATCCTGTCCATCCTAGTCACACCCAGTGCAAATCTTAACATCTTTAACTCTGCCACATCCAGCTCTGACTCCTGCCTTTTTGTCAGTGCCACCGTCTCCAATCCATATAACATAGCTGGTCTCACTACCCTCTTGTAGACCTTCCCTTTCACTCTTACTGGTACCCGTCTGTCACAAATCACTCCTGACACTCTTCTCCACCCACTCCACCCTGCCTGTACTCTCTACTTTACCTCTCTTCCACACAAACCATTATTCTGAACTGTTGATCCCAAGTACTTAAACTCATCCACCTTTACCAACTCTACTCCCTGCATCCTCACCATTCCTCTACCCTCCCTCACATTTATACACATATATTTTGTTTTAGCCCTGCTGACCTTCATTCCTCTCCTCTCTACAGCATATCTCTACCTCTCCAGGGTCTCCTCAACCTGGTCTCTACTCTCACTACATATCACAATGTCATCTGCAAACATCATAGTCCATGGGGCCTCCTGTCTGATCTCATCTGTCAACCTGTCCATCACCACTGCAAATAAGAAAGGCCTCAGAGCTGATCCTTGATGTAATCCCACCTCCGCCTTAAACATATCTGTCACTCCCACCGTAGTCCGCACCAATGTCACACTACCCTCGTACATATCCTGTACCACTCTTACATACTTCTCTGCCACTCCCGACTTCCTCATACAATACCGCAACTCCACTCTAGGCACCCTGTCATATGCTTTCTCTAAGTCTACAAAGACACAATGCAACTGCTTCAGACCTTCTCTGTATTTCTCCAGCAACACTCTCAGAGCAAACATTGCATCTGTAGTGCTCTTTCCTGACATGAAACCATACTGCTGATCACTAATCATCACCTCCCTTCTTAACATAGCTTCCACTACTCTGTCCCATAACTTCAAGCTGTGACTGATCAATTTTATTCCTCTGTAGTTACTGCAGCTCTGCACATCACCCTTATTCTTAAAGATAGGTATCAAAACACTTTTTCTCCACTCTTCGGGCATCCTCTGACTTTCCAAAATTTCATTAAAAAATCTGGTTAAAAATTCCACTGCCATTTCTCCTAAGCACCTCCATGCTTCCACTGGTATGTCATCTGGGCCAACAGCCTTTCCATTCTTCATCCTCTTCATAGCTGTCCTTACTTCCTCCTTGCTAATCTGTTTCACTTCCTGATTCACTATCCCCACATCATCCAACCTTCTCTCTCTCTCATTCTCTTCATTCATCAGCCCTTCAAAGTACTCTTTCCATCTGCTCAACACACTCTCCTCGCTTGTGAGTACATTTCCCCTCACTATCCTTTATCACCCTTACCTGCTGCACATCTTTCCCAGCTCTGTCCCTCTGTCTAGCCAATCGGTACAGATCTTTTTCTCCCTCTTTAGTGTCCAATCTCTCATACAACTCTCCATATGCCTTATCCTTAGCCTTTGCCACCTCTCTCTTTGCCATGCTCCTCATCTCCTCAAACTGAATGCCAAAAAATGCATCATCATCATCCTCTTTAGGGAGAGTGACAGCCCCACAAATTATCACAATAACAAGGTCCTAAGCATGCAATCAGTCGTGAGGGACTTGGGCACCCAGGTTGATAGCAAACTGACTTTTGACCAGCATATTGCCCCCATTGTACGGATAGCTTTCTACATGGCTCACCTCATTAGTAAGGGTATCTCTTTCAGGGACAAGGAGGTTATAGCATCCCTGTAGTCTTCCCATATAAGACCCATAATTGAGTACAATGCCCCTTTCGACATGTACCTCACAAAGCACATGCAGCAGCTGGAGAGACCACTGAAGTTCTTCACCAGGAGAATCCAGGGCCTAAAACATCTACCCTACACAGACAGGCTAAAAGCCCTGTCCCTCTACTCAGTCTCATACAGACTCCTCATAGGTGACCTCTGTCTGGCATACAAAGCAATCTCAGACCCCACCTTGATGGGACTGCTGCATATCTGCAAGTCAAGCTCCACTCGAGTTACCCGCACACTTGATCTCAACCTTGTCTGTGACATCAATAGGACTTGGCAGAATAGATTTGTGTCCCAGAGACTCCCCTTTCTGTGGAATAGACTCCCTCTCCATGTCAGGCCGAGTACCTCATTAACCCTTTTTAAGTGCAACCTGGATAACTAGATGGGGAACAGAAAATACACCCCTGGGATTCCACCTGTGTCCCTGCTGGACAGGGGCATCGGGTGCTGACTTGTCAGAACATGGACTAAATTCTTGGCTAGGCTTGTAGGGGCCTCAGGGGCTAATAGCCTTGTAACTTCCTATAATCCCATGAAATGTGCCACGATATATATGTATGGGTGAACTAACTGCATCTTGAGGTGTATAAATTCATTCTTTCAACAAGATACATATGTAGGATGTACACCTGAAATTTTCATTCCAAGATTATCTCTCTCCAAGTTGGAGTCTTTGCCCCATAGTTCATTGCCACTCTTATGGTAACTACATAGCTAAACAGATGTCTTTAGATACTGTTTGTCTTAAAGATTTCATCATTTTTCATTATTCTTGTTACTGTACAGAGTTGTCAGATTTTTCTTGAAACCCAGAGCCTGATTCCAAAAGACTTTTTCTCAATGTAAGTGGACTTATGTTTGTGTAAGTCCTATCTATAAAGCATGCTTACTCTGGGGCAATATTGTAAGTGACTAACTTCAGAGTATTACACTGGAGGAAGTTACTTACACTGAAAACAAGTCTTTTGGAATCTAGACCATGGTCTTATTGGACAAATTATATATAAAAAACAGAATTCTCCAAGGGTAAAGTATCTGCTGTACCAACAAAAAACAACTATAAAACAAAGGTGCAGGTACTCCACAGCTATTGAAGGCAACCAGTCTATAGAAAGGTGAAAAAATGGCAATTTGTTGAACAATAAATCCTTTATTCCGAACAGTAAGCGCTTTCACGTCTACAAAGGACGCTTCATCAGACTTGAATAAAACTTAACAAACAAACTCAATAGAATAGTCAAAAGCATGATCACATGGACCGATGACTGCAGGCTCACAATCAAAAATGCAAAAGTGCAAAACACTCCAAAAATAAATGTATAACTTACTGAAAATGGAAATAGTGATAAAAAAACATGCTAGCAAAAATATTGTATTCATAAAGATATATATTATATTCATAAAAAAATATAAAGATAAACACATATAAAAAATATATATATAAAAGATTATGCCTACAAAAATATTTATATAAAAATTATACCTACAAAAATATTGAAACATTAATGATGTTTAAGTGCACGGTCCCTAAGGAAAGGTTTTATAGTAACTCTTTCATTAAAGCTGTGTCCAGCATCTGCTTGCAGTCTGATGATCCACTTATTCTCCTCCTTCTCTGTGAAATTGCTAATGTTCCCTAGCCTCATAGATGTATATATCAATTCTAATACTAAAAATTCAAAATTATGTCTGGTACCTTCACACAATACATGTCTCGCTAAAGCATTATTCTCATTTTCTTTATTGATGGCATACAAATGCTCCCCAATCCTCAACTTGGGTGGGTTTGATTTAGTGCGGTGTGTGTTCAGGAATGCTAGTGGGCAAGTGGTCCATAACCCTGGAAAAAAGTCAGAGATTCGCTGAAATTAATTCCAATCTTTAGAGTTTGATATATACGTGTTCAACGAATACGTATTTCGATTAAGTGATATAGATCCACTAGCAAGCTATAGGTCACCCTCTGTGTCCCTTAAAACTCAAAGCACACACTTAGACCTACTGTTGATACTTACCATCCAGCCTAAGACCTTATTCATGAGGGACTTTGATTACCCCTCTACAGACTTGGAATCCTACATGGCCTCATATCTGCTGGCACAGAGATTCCTGGACTTTGTAAATACAAATACCCTTGGCCAGTTAGTGTATATGCCCACTAGAGTTTCCAAAATACTGGACCTTGTAGTACAAATATATAAGAAAGCTACCCCCAAATGTTATGTCCTCCCTGGTAAGGTCCGACCATAAAGCTGTCTTCTTTGAAATCTGAAACAAAATCATCTTGGTAAGCCCAGTAAACTCTGTAACAGGTAGGAACTATTCCAAGGCAAACTACCTTTTATTAAGTGATAGTGTGTCTAAATTCAGTGCTCCTGTGAAACCAGAGAACATAACAGCCTATCCAGAATTGTTCATGGAAACTCTATACAACCATGACAATGGCTGCATAGAGGCTGCTGTACCTATAACTGGTAAGCCCAAAACTAACTCCAAAAACAAACCACCCTGGTGGCATCCCAAATTAAACAGGTTATACAACAAAAGGAAAAAAATCATGGCTAAAAGTAGGAAGTGTAACTTCCATAAGGATAAGAAGTCTCATCAAATTAAACAGGCAACTAAGAGGGCTAATTAAGTCCAATAAATCCAATTCTGAGGTCAAGATAGCTTCCCAGGCAAAATACAATGGTAAGGCTTTCTTCTGCTTTGTCAGTAACCTCAAATGCAGTACATAGCAGTGTGCCGAACTCTTGGTTAATGGTGTGAATTCACTGAGTCAGGCAATGTAGTGAATCTGCTGGCTAACAAATTCAGTTCCAACTTTATTCCCCACCTCCCCACTTACCCTCCCCAAAAATACCTTCAAACATAACTCCTCTAACTATAAATAGAGAACATGTCCAAGCTGTGCTCACTAAGGCCAAGAATACAGTCTCATTGGGTCCCATAATATCACTGGATGCCTTCTGAATAGTCCAAAATATGACCTATCGGGGCATCTGGAGTTACTATTTAACTATAGTCTCAAAACAAGCTTAGTGTCACAAGAATGGAGAACTGCATTAGTCATCCCTCTTCTAGAGTTGACCATCAACAGAGCCTGGAAATTACAGACACATTAGTCTGACTAGTCTTACATGCAAAGCCATAGAAGTAATTCTCATGGAAATGATCAACAGTGACATAGGAGACCTTCAAACACTGAATCTGTCCTAGTTTGGTTTTGTCAAAGGAAGGTTATGCCTACTGAACCTGGTGGAGTTCTTTGAGAAGATCACCAAGGCAATGGATGAAAGTAAAACAGGGCAAACTGCCTACTTTGACATGGGTAAAACATTTGATACAACACCACACTCAGGCATTGTTAACAAACTTATGGAATTAGGCATAAACTCCTATGTAATGTGCTGGATAGCCAACTGGCTCACAGATAGGACCTAGGAAGTTAGTAATGTTGAGACAACCTCCATAAAGACGTAGGTCACCAGTGGAGTCCCTCAGGGTTCCATGCTGGGCCCCCTCCTGTTTGCCATCTACTTTTCAAATGTCAAGGCCAATGTCAAAGACCTCTGGCTGATCAAGTTTGCAGATGATTGCAAACTGGCAGAAGTCATAGAATCCCCAGAAGATGTAAACATCTTACAGGAGGGTCTAACACAGACAAATGACTGGTGCCAAAGCCATGGCTTAAAACTCAGTACCAAGAAATGCATTATAGTGCCTTTTGGAAGTTGGCTGCCCTAGGAAACTACATCATTGATAAAACACCCCTAAGAGTAGACCCAATAGTCAGGGATCTGAGAACACATGTAGACAGTAACCTGGCCTTCAACCAACATGTGTCTAAGGAAGTAAGGAAATCCTTCCATGTTGCTGAACATATAAGTAAGGGCAGGGCGTCTAGGTTCAGGGAAGTCATTGTGCACTATACTCTGTCCTCTTCAGGCTCATCATTACGTATCATACCCCCTTCGGCATGTACCTGACCAGACACAGGGAACGTCCACAAAGGTTTATTACAAAAAAAATACAGAGCATAAACAGAATGTTGTATGTGGATTGCCTTAAGGCCCTGTCTCTTTATTTGGTCTCCTACAGACTACTGAGAGGTGATCTATGCCTGGCGTACAAGGTATCCCTGGACCTTACTCTGAGGAACCTTTTGCACATCAGCATAACAAAAAAGCATCAGAACTCCTAGATCTAAAGACCTAAATGTTGTTTGCAACATACATAGGACATGTTGGAGAGACAGACATGTATCTCAGAGAATTCCCATTCTCTGCAATAGGCTCCCCATCCATGTGAAATAAAGTCCCTCCCTAATCCTATTTAAGTGTAACATGGACCATTGTATGGGAAAATGAAAAGTCACCCCTGGTCTGGTGCCTATGAGTCTGATGGACAGAAGCAGTCAGTAGATCATGTCATAACAGGCAATCACCGCTTATATAAATGTCTAAAACATATAACTTGTGAGACAGATTTGGGTTGCATAACTAGTCTTATAAAGGCCCTAGTGGTCATTAGCATAGTAGTCACCTAAGAACTACAGAAGCCAAGGCATCCATGACTTTAATTCAATGTACAACTGGTCAGCTTCAAAACTTAGTGGAACAAGCTCATTATGTACCACAACAGTTAAAACTATGAAAAATAAGTCCCTGTGCCCCCCCAATAGGATGTCTGTACCCCTCGCCACCCATATTTATATATCCTACGTGTGAAATTACTGAACTTTGTAGGTAGGGGTAGCACTTTCTTATTTGTGTAGAACATCAATGTCATCTTTAGCAGTACAGACATATTCACCAACTTATGAGATGACTAGTTTCTATAACTGATTAAGGAGTCTGTGAGAAATATATGAGTTTAAACCCATGGATGCTTATTATTATATCACTGTTACAGCAATGCTGACAAATGAGATGTAGCCAGCCAAGCATACCATATGTCTGGCCAGTATGCCAAAGATTCCCTGATGTTAGACTATGGCCCTAAGCAGAAAAGATACTGGAAGAGACTGTCTTTGTAAGGAATTTGCCTACTACAGAAGCATTTGTCAATCTTTGATGGCATTAACACAATTCCATTGTAAAAAATATGACAAAAAAGAGGAAGAGTCCCTAATGGGTTACTTAGCTTAAATGGATCCTTTCAAATGGCTGACAGACCAAGCAATGGATGAATTGTTGCTTCATGGATGGGGGAGCAAGAAAATTGTGAGGATTTTATTATTTTTTTTGGAGGGGGCTTTTTTCTTGTCTGTATCATTCTACAGCTCCCTACCCAGTGTCCCATGTCTGTTAATGGGTCTACCATCTGCCATCTAACCCCCCCCCCAGATATACTATGATAGGGCTGGGGCTGGCACAGATCCTAAGGGTGCCCTGGGGATCTAGTCATCAACATTTGATGGGGTTTCCTTTATAACCTACCCTATTACTCCCCCACATGGTTTTCCAAAGGGTGGGCATGTAAGGGAATGTGTCGCATTTCCCCCCACCTTCACAACAGCTCAGCCATATTCCTACCCTATCCTCCTTTTGGTCTATGTCTTCCAGTAATACAAACCCTCCCTCCACTAGGGATCATCAGAGAAGATGTCAAGAGAACTGCCCTACCACCAAGGATGGTAATGCCTATCTCTCCCTGTTACTCTGTCAGTCATCCAAGCCACTACTTGACCCTTGGTTGACTGGGCTATAACTAGGACTTTATGCCTATACACCACTAGAGCAGCAAAGTTCTGAGGATTTTGGCACTGGTACATACCTTATATACCATTACATAGCTCTCGTCCTTAGGTCTAAGGTGGAATGTACAGCAAGTGTGACACACTCATGTACAGTAACCTTGGCAGGACATATCCCATTTGTCAGCATTACTGTAACATTGATCTATTTGAACATATACTGTTATGGTAAGTTCTGCACTGTACTTAACAAAGCAAAGATATAATGAAAAATGTAAGCACTAGAAGATTCTTCCATATTCTTGCCTTAGCACTTCCAACCGAAGCAGAATTTGCAATAGACAGAGGTAGCACTACCCTGGCTAAATTATGGCTAGAGATAGCCCATTTGTTCACTTTTGTTGAAAACCTTCATGCAGCACTTTTCTTGAACTTTTACTAGGCACTTGGCTCACTCAGCTGGAATTTTTGTGGCCTACCTTGAAAAATTTTGGAATACCAGAACGATTCATAACCTGAATCAAAAACCTACATCAGAAAATTATGGCTCAAGAATCAAAATAATATTCTACTGTCTCCACAGTTTCATGTTTGGAGGGGTACATGCTAGGACTAGAAATCGTAGCATACCATTTAATCAGTGCTGGCATTCTCTTCACTCGTACTGAAGTTGTTACATGCATCTAGTTTACCTGTGACTGTTCTGCTGTTGAAAGGGCTTTCTTCTGTCTTGGTACCCATAGCATTCATTTCAGGTGTGTTGAAAATACCATAACTTTATTATTCATGCCTTGAATTGCCAGATTTCCAAACTTCATTCATAAGGAAAAGACATCGTCTTCCCATATTTAACCACTGTAAAGTGTTTGGTTATTACAGATCTCAGCAATTCATTGACAGAATCTGAAGATTTTGGTGGTGCAACTGGGAGCATGCATGGCTAGAGAGAGAACATTTCTTTTATCATTATGCACTAAACTGGTGGTTGTAAAAGGAGCTGTACTCTCTACACTTAGCTCAGCTGGGTCTTAAAAGGTTGAGATAAATTAGGGACAATGTTTGGTAATTGCTCATGATTATGGACTCTAAACATCCATGCATTTGCAGGATTAAAAATCTGATTAACAGCACTGGCGGCTTCAGAATACTGACTTTAGAAATGTATGACTTTGTAGCCTTTCTGCAGTCCATCCCTAAGTTCACTAGTTCAACAAAACTGGTTTGACAAGGCGCAAAAGAAGCCATTACTTTTAAATATACGTCTCATAGAGCCTCATTGGTGTAAGGTCATTACTTGGGTTAAACCCCCTTAGCATAGAGACTTGGGTGTAAAGCAGCCTTCAAGTCACACTGGATGGTAAGTTTTTGCATTAGAACTGGGTTGGTTGCAAATTTAATGATGAAACAAACCACTTGTTTTAGATAGCATAGATCCAATCAAAGTCAGACTTGGATCCCCATCATAGCCAGCTTAGGACATTGGCAATATTTTCAGTTAAAGAGAACACATATGGTTCCATGTCAACTTACTGAAAAGCAGTATACTAAAAGTCACAATACTGAATGTACAGTACTGATATTGAAACACCTGCTCCACTGCATGTGTAGACAGCTCGAGTAGCCTCCCCCATGATCTGTGTTAACACTCAATCTGATGTTGTCAGTTTTCATTCTACCCTTAGCCTGTGGGTTTGGTTCCAATCCTCAGAACAGACTTGGTCACTATCATAGCTCGTGGTAACCAAAAAACTCTCATGCTTATCCCTTACCCACAACGCACCTAACACAGTTACTTTAGATCTCGTTTGCCGCTTTTCATGTCAGATGTGGTGCCAATTGCTCTTGAGCAGACAAGTCATTTCTTTAATATATATTTTCAACTCTAATTCTTCATCTCTCTATATATACTCTATTTTTCACTTAATCTTATAAATCCCTTACCCATTCTACATTTCTAGTAAATTAGTACGCTGATCTTTACTTTCCTCTTTCCCTTTCTGTACACTTTGGTGTATTTCTTTAATATATATTTTCATCTCTAACTCTTAATCTCTATATATACTCTATTTTTTGCTTAATCTTATAAATCCCTTACCCATTCTACCTTCCTAGTAAATTAGTACTCTGATCTTTACTTTCCTCTTTCCCTTTCTGAATACTTTGGTGTATTCTCAATATCATTGTTGATATTTTTCTTCTACATTTCATGTAGTCTTCTTATCATCATTGATACAACTTCATTGTATTACTTGTTTGTGTCTTTCGGCTTTTCCCAGTTAGGGGTCGCCACAGCGGACCTCCGGTCCGCTAATGATTGGTAGTTGATTTTTACGTGCCAAGTTACCAGCCCTGACACACAACCTTCAACAAAGGTACGCCCATTCATGCATATCTCCACGCAAAAGACACTCTAGCTGAGAATCGAACCGGTCAGCATCTTACTGTGAGGTGACAACGCTACCGCAGCACCACCACCGCGGATCTACATTTCTATTATTCTGTTATATAAAAGTTTTTCTGTACTTTCCTCAGTTTTTCTCTATTAGTATGCATGTGTGTGTGGAGATATGGCAGAAAAAGAAAAGGCTCCTGCTGGAATTAAGTGTTGTCAGAAATGTGTCCATAAATACACTTTTCTGACACACTTTCTTTGTGTGTTTACTGTTGGGCCCCCTCTGTCTTCAGGAGGACTGCTCAATCTGTCATTTTTTCAGTCATAGAGCTCTCATCGAGCAGAAAAATAAGCTTATTTTAAAAGGCCTGCTTCCATCTTCCTTCAGCAAGGCATTATCTGGGGCCACTTCAGCTAAAGTCAAATCTTACATTCAGAGTCTCAACCAGTTCCTCCACAAGGACAGTGAGCACCTAAACCTCAGGAATCCCAAATGGAAATATCCTCTTCTTCTGGTACTCCCCCAGATCATCCCACTGAGGAGACCCTTAAGAAGAAGAAGCAGAAGTGTAATAGGAGGCACTTAGATTCCCCAGAGGAATCTATCATGGAAGACACAGACTTTGATGAGGGCGATGGATCACCACGATCACCTCCTGATGATGCCTTCTTTGGAGACATCCTGGAAATCTTAAAACAGAGAGGTGATTGTAAGTCCATCAAGCCTTTGTCTGAGGAGTTGGTGTACCTTCAAGGATTTGGTACTCACCCATCTACCTCCTGGGTGACTCCACTCACTGATGAGCTCATTGAGATGATCTCTCAGCGGGCATGGAAGGCTCCCAACACCAGTGAACCCATTCCCCAGAGACCTGACAAAATCATCACTGCCCCGGAGAATAAACAGTTTTGGTCAATAGGTTTGCCTGTTGATGCTATGGTCATAGTGGCAGCAACCAAAAGGGAACTAGCTGAGGAGAAGTCCTCTATCCATCCACACAACGAGTCTCAGATGATGGATAGATTTGGGATAGGTTTGGAAAACATGTTTATGCTTCATCAGCCGTTGTGTTATAGTCCATGAATTTCTTGGCACATTTCACCAGGCTGCAAAGGATCTGATTAAGGAGCTGTCAGATACCATTTTATGATCCATCTCTGAAGAGGGTCAGGAATCTGTGGCCTCTCATTTGGCTACTCATCAGTCTTTATCCAACTTGTCCATGAGGCTCATTTCTCATGCAGCTGAAGGGATGAAAAGAGCAGTGGGTTCAGGTGTTGCCATCAGGAGACACGCCTGGATGCACTTATGTGACTTTGTGGAGCCCTTCAAGTCTTCATTCAACAATGCTCCCTTTGACAGTATGTCCTTGTTTGGCCCTAAAGTTAAAGAAACTTTGTCCAGGTGTGAGAAAGATGAAAAGACCCTGTCTGCCATGGGTGTACATTTTTCCACCCCTCAACAATCCTTTTCAAGGAATCAGTGAAGTACTGGAAATATGTGGATTAAAAAGTCCCAAGGGTTCTTCCAAGACGCACATGGACATGATTCTCCCAGGGGCAGGGGGGGACTTCAATGGTAGATGCCACCCTTGTGGCAGAGGAGGCCTGCAAAACCAAGGGTACAGAGATTCTTTATTTGGTAAACCCTTTCAGTGCTCCTGAAAGGAGATCTGATTGTCTTCCTCTGGAGGCAGCTGGGGGTCATCTATCCCTGCACCAGAGAGACTGGCTAGAAATAAAATCAGATACCTGGGTGCAGAGGATCATTTCCAGAGGTTATATTATTCCATTTTCCCTTCCACCCCCATTCACAAAAGAATCCCCGCTGTCCCACCCAATCCGAGGGAACAAGCAGTATTACAAATTCAGGAACTGCAGAAAAAAGTCATACAAGAACTCCTGCCAGACCAAAGAGAATCCAGAATTTACTCAAGATTCTTTTAGTACCAAAAAAGACAGGAGACTGGAGGCCAATTTTGAATCTTGGTATTTTAAACAAGTCACTTCATCAAACAAAGTTCCAGACAGTCATGGTTCAGGCCGTTTTTCCATTTTTGGAATAGGATGACTGGATGTGTTCAACAGACCTTCAAGATGCATGCTATCATATAAAAATGAACAGGTGATCCAGAAAGTTTCTCCATTTCCGGCTGGGAGACAGTCAGCACCAGTTCAGGGTCCTGCCCTTTGGTCTCACCACAATCCCTAGGGTGCTTACCAAGTGCATGGGCAGTAGTAGCAGCTCACTTGAGACTGCTGGGATTCCAGGTGTTTCTGTACTTAGATGACAGTCTCATTACTGCTCTGGCCAGGCATCAACTGCTAGAGGCAAGAGACCAGGTTCTCCAGACTTGTTCCCATCTGGGGATAAACATAAATTTGGAGAAATCTCACCTCGAACCAACTCAGATCTTGGAGTTCATAGGAGCAATCCTGAATACAAAGACAACAACAGCCTCTCTTCCTCCAATGAGACTACAGAAAATCTTATCACAAGTAATGAAAATAATCCACAGCAAGAAGGTATCTTCATGCCTAGTTATACAGGTCCTGGGGTCCATGGTGGCAGCTATAACTCTAGTCCCTTTAGCCAGATTTCATATGAAAATTTTACAATGGCTGTTTGCAACACAATAGTCAATACTAGACCAACCAGTGTCAACTTTGATTCAAATCACCAACATTTGCAAGAGACATTTCAAATGGTGGATTAAATCGGATCAAATGCTAAAAGGCTGTCCATTCATCCCCTCTCAACCCAAGACCACAGTGACCACGGATGCTTTCCAGTTAAGGTGGGGGTCACTATCTGGGGACCACTGTCCAAGCCACTTGGTCCCCCATAGAGGCCAGCTTGCATATCAATGTCCTAGAGATGAGAGCAGTGCTTTCAGCGTTGCAGGCCCTACAGGATGATCTTCCTTCAGGGACAATTGCAGTTCAAATGGACAACACGTCAGTAGTTTGGTACATCAACAAGCAAGGAGGAACCAAGTCCTGTCCCTTGTGTCAAGAAGCCCTCAGAGTGTGGCAGTGGGTGATCTTATCCATCCTCTTTCTTATAGCAACACACATTCCGGGGAAGTCCAATGTGATAGCAGATGCATACTTCTGAGAATACTTAGTTGATGGGGCCATCCTTGCTGTGATCTCTTCACCTCTCCCCTAAACAACAAGTGCAGCAACTATTTTGCCTCATCCCCCCTCAGGGAGAATCACAGTGGAATGCTGTAGTCCACAATTGGTCCTCCGGTCTTCTTTATGCCTTTCCTCTGATTCCTCTAATTCCAAAGTTCCTACAGAAAGCAATCAGGTTGAAGAATAAGGTAATTCTCATTGTACCTTAATGACCTCAACAGATTTTTGGCCTCATCTAATTTATCCACTTTGGTTTCTGGACCCAGTTCCAGATCTCCTGTCCCATCCGACAGGCATGATTCACCCAGACATCTTGAACCTCAAGCTGACAGCTTGATCTCTCCAATTCCATTAAAAGCCAGACAATCTATGCTCTCTTCACCTGTCTGTCACATTCTTTTGGCCTCTCACAAACCATCTACATGGAAACTTTACAGCAATAAATGGAAAAGGTTGTCCTTTGGGCACGTTTAAATAATGTTGACCCATTTTCAGCACCTATCCAAAAAATTCTGGAGTTTTTAGCCTCTCTGTTTAATGCATGGGCTTCATCTTCTACTATTAAAGTTCGATTAGCAGCCATATCCAATTTTCATATTGGATTTGAAGACTCATCTCTTGTTTCCCACAAACTTTGGAAAGCTTTTTTGAGAGGTACTCTTTTGTTGAAGTCTCCCTACAAAGATCCAATCCCTCCTTGGGACATGAACATGGTGTTACAATCAATCATACAACCTCCTTTTGAACCAGCAACAGATTGTGATCTCAGGTTTCTGTCGTGGAAAACAATTTTCTTAGTTGCCATTACATCCACCAGAAATATTTCAGAAATTCAAGCCTTGTCTTGTAATCCACCATATTTGGTTTTTCAAAAAGATAGGGTTGCACGAAGAACTGACTTCTCATTTCTATTAAAGGTAGTTTTAGAAGTCAACATCAACCAAACCATTAACCTACCAGTGTTGTTCCCCAAATTTGCTAATAAAGGTGAATACTGCACAACTCCTTATTTCTACCAAAGGTGGTTTCAGAAGTCAACATCAACCAAACCATTAACCTACCAATGTTTTTCCAAAAATTTGCTAATAAAGGTGAATACTGCTTACACTAATTAGATATTTATAGACAACCACAGTTTTATCCTCTTAGGACAAAAGACATCAGGAAATATGAACAATTATTTCTCTCTTTCTCAAATGCAAAACTTGGAAAACCTGTGAGCAAGTGATATTGGCTAGATGGCTAACAGACTGGAGTTCTTTCATCTGCAACAAATTGGGGATTGTTTTATTGAAACCTATAAAAGCATATTCCACCAGAGCTGTGGCAACTTCAGCTGTCTTCCAGTCTAGAGCTTCCATGGATGATATTTGTGCAGCAGCAACCTGGGCTATTCCCCATACTTTCATTACTCATTACAAATTGGATCTGGTCTCCAGGGGAAGAGCATCATTTGGTTCAATGGTGCTCAGGAACATCCTTCCTTGAATCCACCCAGGATCTAAGGTAGCTGGGGTCTCTGTCCCACAGGCTGAGGATAGAATGAAAAGTGACAATATCAGATAAAGAAGTTATGTACTCGCCATAATGTTGCATCTTTGTTGTCCATTTTCATTCTTCCTCAGCTCCCCTCTCTCCAGCCCCTATGCCCTTGGATTTCTAGAGGAACGGGTGACTAACAGATTATTATCCTTGGTATATAACTGTGGTTTCAGATAAAATCTCAAGGAATGTTTTACAAATAATATTCCCATTGTCTATCAGCAAACCCGATCTGAGGTAACTGGGTTAGGTGCATTATGGGTAAGAGATAACTTTGAGAGTTTTTTGGTTACCACAAGCTATGATGGCAGCCGAGTTGGTTTCAAGGATTGGAACCAAACCCACAGGTTGAGGAAGAATGAAAATGGACAACACAGATGGAACGTTATGGTGAGTACATAACTTCTTTTTTTCTGAGTTTTACTACAGGGGAGTGATATTGTTTGAATTGCTGTGTACATATGTAATACATGTATGCTATTAGCAGGTATTTTGAGTTCAACATTGAAAAGTTTCAAAATTTTGATATTTCAGGATTTTGCATTCAGTGTTTTAGTATACCAGTATTTGATAAGCTGTCACATGCCATATATACTATACACATAAGTGGAATAGATATCATAGCATGAGGAACAGTGTCAATGAACACTATTGCCAATCAGGACATAGCTGACCTGCTGACTATAACAACAGAATCACAGGCTTCAGAAGAGACTCCAGACAGTGAAGTGCCAATTGCTTTGTGCTTGATTCCTAGAGATTGTAAGCAGAGAGACATACATATTTTCATAAAAAGGCATTTACCTCTCCTTTGGGGATCATCATTGAGCTCTTTTATAGGTGTTGTCAGAATGGATGTCACCTCAGAATGAGTAATCCATGATTTCCTGATGAAACTCCTTATAGAATAAAGACAGCTAAACCAGGCTTCCTTGTGCAACCTGATGCCCAGAGTCACTGAACCTTCCAGCATATCTGTGGTGTCAAGTATACGTGTACGAAGCAGAATCTTTTTTTTGGCAGGGGTCCCTCCCTCACATCATCTTCCAGCACTGCTACCAACTGTTTTATATTTATGCCAGGACTACTGGCTGCTCCTAGACCCTTGGGTTTACTCTGTTACTCTATTGGAGCTGCTGGTGGTGGAACCTAAGGGTGTCCTGGGAGTCTCAGATACTGGGAGGATTTTTGTTTATGCCCTACTCACTCTTCCACTCTCCCATATAATGCTGTGGTTACATCCTGAGGGGTGGGTATGCAATGGGGATATTGCACACTAGATCCCCCAATACAGGCATACAGTGGAAATGTTGCAGTGTATTGCCCTGCCTCCACAGCTGCTCAACCATTTCCACCATGCCTTCTCTTTGGATCATACCACTTACAATGTGACATTCCCAGCCTGCACCATGAATCATCATAGGACATGTCCACATCACTGCCCTCCCACCTGAGATGGCAACACCCATTCCCCCTGCTGATCCGTCAGTTGCCCAAGCTACTAATTGAGTGCAGGTCACCTGGCCCATATTCAAGGCTTTATCCCTCTATGTCACTTGAGCAGTGCTAAACAGAACCTTACCTTTAATGCTGCAAGCAGGATTTTCTCTTGGAAGAACCTGACTTCAGAACTGGGAAGAAAATATATGTTTTCAAAGGCCTAATTCAAAGTAAATTCTGGAAATGGGCCATGTTGATTAGATAATTAAGGAAACTGAAGTGCATATGACCACATCTTTCATTCTCTTATGAAAGCTGTTCAAAGCTTTGGCCTCCTTATCTGCAAGAAAAGTGGCCAAATGCTAAAGATTCTCTTCTCTTCTCTTCTCTGTGCTGAGCTGATGAGAGAACATAAGAATCAACCATACCTTGTAATGTCTGCTGAGCAATTAAATCTAGTTAGGTGGCACCAGGCTTCTTCGTTACAGAGGTCTCAGGGGCTGGGTATTTCTAGGCCACAAGGATATTATTAATTAAAAGTTCTGGTGGAGATAAGACCTAGAGTTCCATTTGTGGTTGACCAAGGCAACCATTAAATTAATTTCTGTAGGGAAGGACATGAGAGAAAAGGTCACTTCAGAGTGGATTTGAGGAGCTTAAGATCTGCTCTAAAGGAATGCTCCTTATGAGAAGTACTTGTAGAGTAATAAATTATCACACCATGGCAGTATCAACTACTACTACTTCACTAAGTGCAGTCTGTGTAACAAAGGGGCAAAGGTAGAACCATGTAGAATTCCATATCAAGTTTAAATCTATTTCCACTCATAGACCCAACTCATGCAGTCCATGTCTTGTTTTTGTCAACCATTCTCTAACCATAGCAGCTAAATACTTTTCCAGGCCTAAGATCTCAAGTCCTCTGCCCCCCAACACATATGCTTTTCACCCGCTTTGTTAAAGCCTGATGACCAACATTGTCAAAGTCTTGCTCAGGTAATTTAAAGTGGCAAGTGACATTGAAATGAAATCAGTGGTATTTGTGGCATGAGCCAAAAAGTGTAAAACTTGAGTAGTGGTTGACTGACCATTCCTAAAAGCATAATGTGAAGTGTCAGATTTCTCATTCTCACTTAATTGCATTGTCACTGATGAGTCATATTTCTGTTTTGAACTTATTAAAGATGCCGCTACCTATAGATATATAGATATATATGTTTTAGGTTTACCACTATATGGCCGACTGGTGGATGATCGAGCCTGTATGTCTGAAAGGAGTGTGGCAACATTCCACATTTGCGAATGCAGATGTTGCAAATTGCAAACTCATGTCCCCTTTTTGACCCATGTTAGCACTCGTTTCTGGACGTAGAGCAGTCAGAAATGTCGTATTCTGTGTTCTTGCAACATTCTGACCACTCAGCATGCCAGGATTTGCTAATTACATTCGGACATATACAGGTTTGAGCACTGTGTGCTCAACCATATGGTGGTAAACCATATGTATACGTATATATATATATATATATATATATATATATATATATATATATATATTTACTTATTTTGGACATTCCTCTCCAGGCCTCTGGTGTAAATTTTGTACTCAACTAGTCACATCTGGTCAACAGAATGATCAAATAATATAACTATATTTTACTGAATGGTTTAAGAAGGCTGTGTGCATCTTCCATATAGAACAGAGAGAGAAGGCAGAAGATTTAATGAATAGAATTTTTAAAGAAAAACTCTCAGATAATGAATGGCAAGGAGAGAACGAGATAAAGGAAAAGTTTAGCACCTGAAATTGAGTTGGAATCCTGGCAGGAGTTTGAGAGTTTGATATTAATGTAGGGCCCTCTTTTTCCAGAACATCATGACCTTGAATGTGGAAGGACCAGAGTAAATGAGCTGCTGCTCAGATGTTTTATAAGAAAACCCTGAACTTTGCACTCAAGTAATGAATATTTGTTGTTACTCTCATTTCTGCCATCTCTCTGTCCACAATTCATTTGGTCTTCATTTTTACCCAGAGCAAAGCCAATACTAAAAAGCAATATTTAAATGTATTTATCCTGCTATGACTTAAGCAGTAATAGTTTCATAGTATAGTACTAGGCTATCTGCCCTAGGGCATTTATAAGCCTAGCCAAAGTGTATGTGGCCTTCGCCACCCTATGTAATAATACAAAAGTGTACAATATAAATTAAATTTAGTTTACTGTGCCTCTATCTAGCAATGACACAGAGATGACCCCCGGGGTAAACCTATGATCACCCATCCATTCGTCCAGATTTCTCTTGAAGAGAGTCAGTGAGGGGCTCTGCCTAACATGGACAGGTATCCTGTTCCAGAGTGCGGGAAGCCTCTGGGTTATGAATCTGTCCCTCCAGCATGTCCTATTCATATTTGTGCTGAGGTTTAGATCTTTAGCTCTCATGGCTCTGATGGATTTTGATTTTTTGAGGTGGAGCATGTCCATTAATTCTGAATTGGACATGGCCTTGTACGTAAGGCACAGATCACCTCTGAGCAGGCGGTATGCTACTGAATAGAGCTGGAGCTTTTTCAGTCTGGCAGCATATGACATATGCTGGAGACCCTTGATCCTCTTGATAAGGTACTTTTGGGGTCTCTCCAGCTGCTGCAGGTGCCGGGTGAGGTACATACCAAATGGGGCATTGTACTCAATCATAGGCCTGATAAGGGAGGAATATAAGGGTACAATGACATCCTTTGATCTGGATGTGAATCCCTTCATGATAAGGTGGGCAAGGTAGAAGGTCTTTCTAACCACTTTGGCGACGTGGGTGTCAAATGAGAGGTCACTGTCAACTTGGGTCCCAGGTCTCTGATTACTTTTTCTGTACTTAATGGATTACCACCTATGTGGTAATTTGTGGGTACTTTGTTTTTTCCAAAGGGGATGACTATACATTTTTTGGCATTTAGTTTAAGGCCATGACTCTGGCACCAGTCGTCTGTTTCTGTGAGGCCCTTCTGGAGGATGCATGTGTCAGCTGGTGTGTCGACTATGGCGCCTAGTTTGCAGTCGTCTGCGAACTTTGTCAGCCACAACCCCCCTATGTTTGCCTGCACATCTGAGAAATAAATGCCGAACAAGAGGGGTCCCAAGACAGAGCCCTGTGGGACTCCACTTGTGACTGGCTTAGAGTCTGACATAGCTCCAGCTATTCTGACTTTGTGGGTTCTGTCCTTTAGCCAGTTTGCAACCCATCTTGTGACAAATGGGTTTACATTTAAGCTGTTGAGCTTGTCTATGATGCCTGAGTGGGGTATTGTGTCGAAGGCTTTTGCCAGATCCAGGTAGGCTATATGAAATGCTTTGCCTTCATTGATGGCTCTAGTGACTGTTTCAAAAAAGTCCACCAGGTTTAAAAGACAGGACTTGCCTTTTACAAAGCCAAACTGGGTAGGGTCAATTGTCTGTAGGTCCCCGATGTCTTTGTTTATGAGTTCCATAATGATCCTTTCCATAGCTTTGCAGACCAGGCTGGTCAAGCTTATGGGGCGGTAGTTTCCAGGGTCTGTAGAGGTGCCACCTTTGTGGAGTGGGACCACTGTAGCTGTATGCCAGTGTTCAGGGACATATCCTGTAGCAAGGCTAAGATTAAACAGCGTTCTTATGTGCGGGTTTAGCTCCTCTTGGAGTTCACGTAGCACGGAACCCGGGACACCGTCAGGTCTCATGGATGCTGTATTTTTAGCTTTGCTGAGGGCAGCTCTCATCTGGACATCTGAGATTTCAGGGAGGTTGCATTCAGCTGAGATATTTATTTTGTCTTTTGGGGGAGAGGGAGGGGAGAAATTTGCACTGAACCTGTCTGCCAGTATGTTGGCAATATCTGTGGGTTCAGTGTATTTTTTGCCATTATGGACTAACTCTGCACATATCTGAGGGTTTCCACCCAAGTTTCTAACATAACTGAAGAAGGCCTTGTGATTATCTTTAGTGTCCTTAGCAATTTTTCTCTCGAAGTTGGCCTTTGATGATTTTATTAGCGAACGTAGTTTTTTGCTAGTGCTGATCAGGGATGCCTTCCCTTTATGGGATTTTGGTCTGTCTTGCAGTAGCTTCCTTCTCTTGTTATAAAGTTTGTTTATGACTGGGGTCCACCAGATAGGATGCCTGCCTTTGGTGGAAAGGGTCTTG
This sequence comes from Protopterus annectens, assembly GCF_019279795.1. Classification (NCBI taxonomy): domain Eukaryota; kingdom Metazoa; phylum Chordata; order Ceratodontiformes; family Protopteridae; genus Protopterus; species Protopterus annectens. Next base: position 837,010,558 of record NC_056748.1, on the reverse strand, counting down.
GTTTTATTTGGGATTGCATGATCCATGCATTCTTGGAGATGCCCGTAGAAAGCATTTGTGAAGGATTCAGCAGTGTGGGATGTGGTTTCCACTGGCCCAGGGGGCTTGAAGGATACCATTTCAGTCCTAAGGAGTGTAAAGTCGGCTTTTGAGAAGTTTCTCACTGTGGTCTTTTGTGCTGGGGGTGGAGGTGGGATATGAATATCTAGGGTTATTAGTTTATGGTCTGATCTCACTAGTGAGGGGTATACTTCCGGTGTTGAGCAGTTTGTCCCCATGTTTGTGATGATCAGGTCAAGTATATTATTTCCCCTTGTGAGGGAGGTGACTAGTTGTTTCATCGCATTTGAGTTGATGAATTCCAGGAACCTTTGGGCTAGGGTGTTGGGGTATGAGTAATGCACCCAGTCTATGTTTGGGTAGTTGAAGTCTCCCAATATGATGGTATTTGGTGAGACAGTCATATCCTCCAGTGTCTTCAGGAAGGCTGAATGGAGTTCCTGAGATTGCAAGGGCGGTCTGTAGCATGCTACAAGTTGTATAGCAGTTTTGCCTACGGTTAGTTGCACATGGATGGTCTCCGATGCTTCGTGCGTTGCCACTAACCTGGAGGTGTGGGTGTCTTTAATGAATATGGACACCCCCCCCTCCTTTTGTTGTTCGGCCCAGGTTTTGGGGCCGAAATGCATGATACGAGGTATAACCTGGTAGGGCTGGGGTGCTCTCAGGAGCCTTGAACCAGGTTTCAGTTACTGCACAGACATCGATGCTCTCCATACTGAGGAGTGCTTCGAGAGCCTGCATCTTGAGATTTAGACTTCTGGTGTTGAGCAGCATTACCCTTAGTTTTTTTCCTTTATTATTTTCTAAGGTGGTGGGGTTCTCTTTTGAGCCTTGCCTAAAAAAGGCACTATGGGGGTGGCAAGAGCCTTAGCCAATATCCAGAAGCCCAGTGGTGACAGGTGCAAGCCGTCCCTTGCGAAGCAGCATGGCTTGTCCAGCATGTCATCCCAAGCAGACAGACATTGGTTCCCCCTAGAATGACACCAGTAATTGAGCCAATTATTAAAGCTGATCATCTTGTCTTTGTATTGTGGCATCATTCTTGGTGAGGGCAAGATGCTGCTCAGGGTCAGGGTCATACCGGCCTGGGCTACATAATCAGAGAGCTCCTCTATGTCTCTTTTCATGTAGTCCAAGAAGGTACATCTCAGGTCATTCACACCGGCATGGACAATGACGGAGTCATACTTGTACTTGCTTTGGAGTGACCTGAGTGCTTTGTGTTATGTGGCGGATCTTAGCTCCCGACAGGCAGCTCACCTTTACTCTCTCTTTGTTCAGCCTGATAAGCGGGATGTCAGTGTGTCTGACTATAGAGTCACCTATTACTAGTGTATCAGGCATGGTGTTTCACCTTAAGGGCTGTGATTGTTTGGCACACTGACTTTGTGTACTATGTGTTGCATGTGCAGAGTTTTGAGGTGGTGTTTTCTTGGATGTCTGCTTTGGGAGCCTCTGTTGTTTTGGTAAGTTTTTTATTAGAGCCTCCAAGTATGTCTTTGTGTTATTATGTGTTTGGTTTGCAGTTGTGGTTGGTTTATGTGAGACTGGGTTTGTTGTGTGTGTGGTTACCTTCTCCTCCTGTCTGGTCTTGCTAGTCCTGTGTAGAGAGAGTTCAGCCTCCAGTTTGGCTACATAGTTGCATCTCTCACATGTGTTTGTGTTTGTTGGGAGGAGGAGAGGGTTGTCTGTGTACATGAGACAATTGTAACATTGTCTCAGGATTCCCAGATTAACCAGCTGAACTGGAGAGGACATCAGTAATATACCACTTGACATGCCAGAATAGTATAAGGGGGTGATGTGTAACTGGGTCAGAGAGAGGACTTTGAAGGGAAGTGGGTATTAGCACGGGTTGTAGGTGGATGTAGTGCTTACGTTAGTTTAAAGGTGCTTCACTTAAAAGAAAGGTTTTAGGAGCAAGTGCTATTCTTATGATAAAGCGAATAGACTGATTTTGTTGAAAGTAGAGCTTTCTTAAGGGAAAAATTGAAGTGCAGACTTGGCGGAGCCAGGAATAGTTTAAGCCTGTTTAATCGGCACTGAGCTATGAGCACAATCGCACAAAGCCGTGCAAACGCAGATTTTAAACAGGGAAAGTACACAGAAATGCAGGAAAAACAGTAATAAATCACTTACACAGGCTAGCTCACTTTAGTGGGTAGCCTCAACAGTTAAATTTAACAACAAACTTTCGACCAAATGTAACTTTAAGTGCAGATAATGTACAATGCAAAAAACAGGTAATAAAGCAGTTTAAACTCGTTCAAAGTAAGAAAAGGAAGGTCTCTCAGGTAAAAACAACAAAAAAAAAATACTTAGATCAGGAAAGTAGTCGCTTTTCTCATTTCTCTGCTGCTAGCACCACTCTGCAGGACCACGAGGAGCTGTTTCTGAGTAGTATAGCCAGAAAAAAATGCTCAGGGGCGGATTTTAAACAGGGAACTTCAAAAGAGCTGGAAATGGTCCAAAACGACCAGTTACTACAAGCTCTTGTGCTGAGGTCACTCCTTCAGGGACAGATAGGCTGCTCAACGGTCCCCGCTCCCACTGGTGAGCAAAGAAACTTCCTTCTTTCCAAGTAAGGCAATGGACAACACAGGAACTACACCACAGTCCAGAATACAGCAAAGCCTGTATACTGGTCTAAACTAGTCGAGAAAGGCGGAAAACAAGGATTTGTTTTTTTTTGTTTTTTAGGTTAGAAAGTACACAGAAATGCAGGATAAACAGTAATAAATCACTTACACAGGCTAGCTCACTTTAGTGGGTAGCGTCAACAGTTAAATTTAACAACAAACTTTCGACCAAATGTAACTTTAAGTGCAGATAATGTACAATGCAAAAAACAGGTAATAAAGCAGTTTAAACTTGTTCAAAGTAAAAAAAGGAAGGTCTCTCAGGTAAAAACAGCAAAAAAATACTTAGATCAGTAAAGTGGTCGCTTTTCTCAGTTCTCTGCTGCTAGCACCACTCTGCAGGACCACAAGGAGCTGTTTCTGAGTAGTATCATAATGGAACCTTTTTAAAACTTACACATAAGACTGGTAGATGTCCTTCTATTCATATGCTGCAGTATCCATAACATGAGGGAGTCCACCCTGCCATTATTCCAAAGTTAAAATGCTACTGTGAAGGTATGTGTGATGGCATGCATCACACAGCATATTCTGGCCATAAATGGACATTGGGTATAAAGCGGACATCAGCATGCACCTACCTCGGAACTTTTCTGCCACTTGTTTGACTGCCAGCTCTGGTTGTTGCTTGCTTTGGAAAGTTGCCTTTGTGCTTTGCTAGTGCCTTAGATCAGTACCTCATAGGGTTTTTTGTTACCTAACTTGCTACTGTGTTGTTTCTTGTGAGTTAATGTCAGCTAGGAAGGGCAAGTGTCAATGTGGAAGGCAGATTCCACACAAAGACACCCACAAGCTTTGCTTATTCTGTTGAGACCCAGAACACAATCATATGTCTTGTGATGTTTGTAAGGATTTCATCCCTAAAACCCTTAGGGGCCATCTCTCTTCCCTTAGGCTGTACTTGGAAAATAAACAACTTAAGCACCTAGCATGGGATATTGACTGGATGTTGGGACCTAAAGAAAAGCTGCTACCCAAGAAGACCAAGAAGCCTCAGCCTAATCCTATGGCTGCTCCCTGTGTTCTGGGCATTCCTGCAGAGGCTGATGAAGGCCAGAGGCTGCATCCACAACTACAGAATTTCTTTTGATGGGTACCTTAGGGGAAGCCATCAAGGAGTCTGTTAGCATGTCCCAGAGGGACTCGCAGGCATCCAAACTGGTCATCGAGGGGAACCATGGCTTACTATTTCCAAAGGCCCACATGGTGTTACTCAGGTATTGGTTCAAGAAGATGTTCTTTTGGATCTCATGGAATGTCATCCAATGTCTGACCCTCCTACTCTTCATCATATGTCGGAGGCCCCTAAGAAGAAAAAACAAAAAAAAAACCATATTTCTTCTGGCCAGCAGGCTATGCCATCTGACCAAACTCTGACTGGCAGGCCTTTACACAAGGCCTCTTTATGGCCTTACGCCAACCTCCAGCTTCTGCACAGGCCCTATCCCCCCCATTCCTGGGAAAAGGCCTGTGGAAGAAGTTTCCTCTGGAGATGAGTCGGTAACTTACTCCTCACAGATTGCTTCTCCTCTGGGGTATGCTTCCCCAGAGGAGGCATCTAATGACACAGATTACCCTAGGGAGGACATTATATTTGGGGAGACCATTGTAAAGTTGAAGGGTTTTTTCAACTGGGACAGCTATCAGGTCTCTGAGACCCAGAAGAGATATTATGACCTCTTGAAATGGAGTCCTGTAACTACCCCCTGCCATTCCCCCTGTCCTGCCTGCTTTTTTGATGCTTTTTCTGCTGCTTCCAAGTCCCTGGACTCCCAACCTCCAGCCCCCTAAATGCCCTGATAGAATCTACAAAGTGCCTGAGAATGCCAAGTTCCTTTTTAAGGCTCTGTTGGCTGACCCCTGTACCATTTCTGTAGCTGCAGATAAAACTTACAAACTGTTACCCTCCACCTCCTTGCTTCCCTCTGATAAGGACAGTCAAATTATGGAGAAGTTGGGTAAAAAAGTTTATATGTCTGCCACTCTGGCTTTCAGAGCCATGAATTACCAAACCCATATGGCTAAATATTCCCTGGCTCTTATGCCAGATGCTATGAAACTCATTTCAGAACTACCAGATACCCCTAACAAGACCAAAATATCTAACATTCTTAAATCCTGCAGCCAGGTTACTAGGCACTCCATAATATGTAGTTATGATGCTGTGGAGGCCTCAGCCAGAGCAACAGCATCAGGGTCTGTCTTAAGGAGGCATTCATGGTATTAGGTTGCACCCTTTGCCAGATGATATTAAAGCCAAGCTCATGGACACACCTTTAGACAACAAGGCCTTATTTGGCTCTGCAGCTGCAGAGCTCTTTAAAGCCCTTCAGGAAAAAGGGAAGGAGCTACAAGATCTTAGGCACATTTTTGTTTCACCTGTTCCTTGCTTCCAGAGGAATTATTCAGCTAGGACTACCTTTGTGAGAAAGGCCTTTAAATATCACACTCCCAAGAGGAAAAAGGATACCAGGAAGCAAGCACCCACTTGATCTTCCCCTTCCACGCATTCTCAAAAGCAGCACTTTCAGGAAAAACCTGGTAGCCTGTGATTACCAGGCTCTAAACTCCTGTATCCCTCTCTCTCTCTTTGCCTATCCCTGCCCCTCCCAGCTTGGAAACAGATAACTCAGGCCTCTTGGGTCCTTACCATTATCGAACAAGGCTATTTCATTGTGTGGGAATCCAGGCCAACCTTCAGAGGTATACCACAATCCCCTTGGGACCAAATGGTTTTCTTTCCCCCCATCCTGCATTCCTTGCTGTTCCAGGGTACCATCCAAGAGGTACCTCCAAATCAAAAGGGAAAAGGGTTCTACTCCAGGATGTTTCTAGTCCCCAGGAAAGAAGGCCCTTTGAGGCCTATCTTAGATTTATCTCATCTAAACACCTTTCTCAAGGTCCCTACCTTTTGCATGCTGACTCTACTTTCTACACTCCTTCCCCCGATTCTCCCTCAGGCATACATGGTGTTATTGGGCATAAAAGATGCCTATCTTCACATTCCTATCCATCCATGCTTCAGGAAATTCCTATGGTTCTCTGTGGATTTTTCTCACTTTCAGTTCTGTGCTTTGCCATTTGGTCTTTCTACGGTCTCCAGAGTATTCACAAAATGTTTGGCCCCAGTCATAGCCTTCTGCAGAATGTAGGGTATTAAAATATTCCCTTACTTGGCCAACCTCCTCATCCAGGCTTCATCCCCAAAGTTGGTGCAGGAGCACTTGGACTACACCATGTCCCTTCTGAGGGGTCTGGAGTTTACCATAAACCTTCATAAATCTACTTTGATACCTTCCCAGGACCATGTCTTCCTGGGTTGCAGAATTTTCACAGTCCAAATGATGCCCTGCTGGACCCTCTTCAGTTTGCTTATTGAGAGAACCGGTCCATGGATGATGCAGTTAATATGGGCCTGCACTATATCTTACATCATCTTGACAACACAGGGACATATACAAGGATTCTGTTTGCGGACTTCAGCTTTGCATTTAATACAATAATTCTGGAACGTCTTCACTTGAAACTCTCCCAGCTTTCCTTTCATGTTTCCACCTGTCAATTGATCACCAATTTTCTAACCAGTAGGAAACAGTAGGTGAAATTGGGGAAATTTACATGTAGCTATCACACAATCAATACAGGTGCCCCACAGGGATGTGTTCTCTCCCCACTGCTATTCTCCCTCTACATAGGTTCATAGGTAGGTACTAGGCTATCGGCCCAAGGGCCTACGTAAGCCTAGCTTATGCCACCCAAGAAAGCTATTTTCCTGTGCCACTGTTGAGCAGAGACACAGAAGTGATCCCCGGAGTGTATTTTCTATTTCCCATCCACTCATCAAGTGCTAATGAAGAACTTTGCTTGACATAGATGGGTAGCCTGTTCCAGAGTATGGGAAGTCTCTGGGACAGGAATCTATCCCTCCAGCATGTTCTGTTTATTGTGGTGACAAGGTTTAGGTCCCAAGAGCGTGTAGCTCAGAGGGATTGGGATTTTTTTAGGTGTAGCATGTCCAACAGCTCTGGGTTTGACATAGCTTTATATGTTAGGCAGAGATCACCTCGGAGTAGGCGATATGCTATGGAGTAAAGCTGGAGTTTTTTGAGGCGGTCAGTGTAGGGCATTTGTTTGAGACCAGTAATCCTCTTTGTGAGGTACTTCTGTGGCCTTTCCAGCTGCTGCAGATGTCTTGTGAGGTACATTCCAAAAGGGGCGTTGTACTCTATAATGGGTCTAATGGTTGTCAAGTAGAGGGGAACAATGACCTTTTTTTTGCTGGATGAGAACCCTTTTATGATGAGGTGTGCCACGTAGAAGGACTTTCTGACTACTGTGGCGATGTGACTACCAAAGGACTACACTAATGACTGCACCTCTAAGGACCCCCCTGTCAAACTTATTAAATATGCAGATGATGCAACTATCATTGGGCTCATCAGGAATGGTGATGAGTCTGCATACAGATAGGAGGTTGAGCAGCTGGCCCTTTGGTGTAGTCAGAATAATCTAGAACTGAACACTCTTAAAACTGTGGAGATGGCAGAGGACTTTAAGAGTGGTAATACAATATTATCCCCCCTCTTTATATTTAATACTGCTGTCAGTTGTAGAATCCTTCAAGTTTTGGGGATCTATAATCTCACGGGTCTTGAAGTGGGAGACCAGTGTAGGGTCCACTATAAAAAAAAGGCACAACAGCAAACTTACTTTCTGCGACAGCTGAGGAAGTTCAACCTCCCACAGGAACTGTTGATTCAATTCTATACAGCAATCATTGAGGCTGTTCTCAGCTCATCCATAAGAGTATGGTTTAGATCTCTGCCTAATCATGACAAAAATAGGTTACATAGAATAGTCAGGTCTGCCGAAAATATCATTAGTGCTAGTTTGCACTCCTTACAGGACCTGTACTTTTCCAGAGTCATGAAAAGGGCATGCAAAATCATCACTGACCCTTCATATCCAGGACACCATCTTTTTGAATAATTACCATTAACCAGGTATTATAGATAATATGCACCAAAACAAGTAGATATAAGAACATTTTTTCCCACAGGCTGTCAAGTTCATAAACTGTTAACTCAGCTTATTAGGCTGGGGCACTCTTTTTCCCAAGCCTCTGAGGATTCTACAGTATAGTTTACATATTGTTAATACTTGTTTCTTTCAGATTTTATTTCAGTATTTCTTGCACTGAGTTACACTTCGCACCTTGTATGTATATGTATATTTACTTGTTTGCCTTGTTCTTAATAGTTGCATTTGTAATTTGTCTTGTTCTTAATAGTTGCAAATATGTTATTTGTCTTGCTCTTGATACTTGTATGTATGTCATTTATGTAATTCATACTTGGAGAGTCACTGAAACTGGAGTCAGATTCCTTGTATGCATGCACACTTGGCTAATAAATGTGATTCTGATTCTGATTAATTCAGAATGTGATGGTAGATTCACCAAGCAGGTTCATTACTCAATCCCACAAATGAATGTTAAACAAGGATGTGTTCCTGGACCTGGTCCATCGATGGGGTACTCCACATGTAGATCTGTTTGCCTCCCCCATGAACTGACAGCTTCCCAAATATTGTACCAGGATTCACTCCCCTGGGACATGGAAGGTGGATGCTCTTTCTTTTCCTCGGAAGGGGATGTTTGTGTATGCATTCCCCTCTTCCCTCTTATTCAGAAAGTTCTGTTGAAAATTCAGAAAGAACCAAAAATCTTGATGGTGACCCCCTTTTGGCCAAGACAGCATTGGTTCTCCCTTCTTCATCACCTAGCCAAGGGCAGTCACAACAAGTTACCCCTCAGTCTGGACCTACTCACACAGGACAAGGGAACTTTAATACACCCTCAAATGTTCACCCTAAGCCTAACACTGTGGGTGATAGGGCTTTGATTCCCTTTAGACACCTTTACACTGAGGACATGCTACAAGTTCTGCAGGAGGCCAGAAATCCCACTACCAGAAAATTCTGTCTATCCAAATTGAACAATTTTTCTGTCTGGTGTCTAAAAAACAACTTACAGCCACTGTCTGTGGAGCTGCCAGTGGTCCAGTCTTACCTGTGTGAACTAATGAAAAGTGTCTTGTTATATTCTTCTAAGGCACATTTATTAGCCATATGCTTGTTTGCCTGTGACTCCTCCTTTGGCATCCAGGTTGGAAGTCAAGTTGTTCCTAAAAGGAGTTCTACACATCAGATCACCAAGAAAACCAATTCCTCCCCATTGGGATCTCAACTTCATGTTGGGAAAGCTTACTGTAGCTCTTTTTGAGCCAGCTAAGGCCTCTTCTCTACAATATTGCACATGGAAAACTGTTCTCCTGGTGGCTATTACCTCAGCAAGAAAGGTTTCTGAACTGCAAACCTTCATGGCATCATCTCCTTTCACAGTTTTCCATCGGGACAGGGTATCCCTACGTACCTTCCCATCCTTCATGCCCAGGGTAGTGAATGAGCTTTCACTGAATCTGGCCATCAATCTCCCTATGTTTTCATCTCCACAATCCTCTAGTTAAAGGATCCTTCACACTTTGGATTTTCACAGACAGCTCAGATACCACTTGGTAAAGACCAAGTCCATCCGTAAGTCTGATAGTCTTTTTATTTCCTATCATCCAAGAGTCCTGGGACATCCTGTTTACAAGCAAACAATTTCCTCCTGGATTTCAAAAGCCATTTCCTTCTGTTACACTACAAATGGGAAGCTTCTTCCTTCTCCAGTTAAGGCACATTCTACTAGTGCTGTGTCTTCTTCTGGGGCCTTCTTTAAAGGTGTGAATACAGCTTCCATTTTGGAGGCAGCTACATTGTCATCTGTTCACACTTTCACCAAACACTACAAATTGGATATTATCTCCAGGTCCAGAGCAGGATTTGCCAGGGCTATTCTACATGGATTTGTGGAATACGTCTCTGCTGTTCCCCCCAATCCCTCTTATGCATGAGCTTTGATATTCTCCCTCCTGGTATGGATACTGCAGCATATGAATAGAAGGACATAGAATAGTTGTGTAAAATCTTACCATAGATGTCCTTCTCTGTTATATGCTGCAGTATAGCCCCCCCCCTGCATTTCACCTTATATTTACCTGACTTCTGGATACTCACTCCACTAGTGGCATTCAGTTCTGAGGTAGGTGTGTGCTTTATACCCGAAATCCATTTATGGACGACATATGCTGTGTGATGCGGGCCATCACACGTACCTTCGCAGTAGCATTTTGTAACTTTGGTATAATGGCTGGACGTACGAGTCAGGTGGAGGCAGACTCCCTCATGTTATGGCTACTGCAGCATATAGAAGAGAATGATATATTTAGTTATGGTAATATTTTACACAACTATTCTTTTTATAGTGTAACAGGTAGTAACACTTTGCCAAAGGTGTCCCAGAATTTAGAAAAAGAATACTATAGATTGTTACCGAAACCATGCAGATGTGTGGAACTAAACAGAAATACTCCCACAGCAGCACTGTGACACTATCCCAGGATGCCTCAAGCTCCTTACCAGCTCATCTTTAATCAAAGTTAATCTGTGGGAGTCAAAGGAAGGAGTAGATACATCTGGCAATCAAGGCTAGGATTCTGGGGCCCAGTTGCATGAGAGAAGAAAGACAAAAACATATTTTGACTAGCTTTAAATTGACCCATCTGGCATTGCCATGCAGAATGTGCAAGTTCTTATGTGTAGCACTTCTGTTTTGGAAGAAATTAAGCCATAAAATATCCTAAAAAAAAAAACAGAATGACAGCAGTGATGCTGCATTCTGTTTTTAAATGGTCAAGCTACATATTCAGTCTTGATGGGTGACTGGCTGTGGCAAGAAAGGTAAGTAAGAGGACGGAATTTTGTGAAACCAATGCAGGACACAGACCAAGAGGTTCAATTTATACACATTGTGTTATGTACATTATGTATAAAATAATGAATGAATGAATGAATGAAGTACTGATGGAAAATACAAAATGGACTCTGCATGTGCTTTTTACCTATAGCCAATATATGCTGCAACATTCTGTTAACCAGTCACAGAAGTACTTATTTAATGTGAAAAAATGACATGCAACATGACATGCTACTTTGTAACAAATGCAATGAACAATCTCAATGATGCTGTCCATTAATGCCATCTTTAAATATACATACTGCACAGATGAAGCAGGTGTCATGCCAGGTATATCCTAGCGCTTCAATGAATTTATCTCCAGCTTCAACAGGGAAATCACAGCCATGGCATTTTGTACTGAACAAGGCAACATAATCTAAAGGCAAAAAAAAACATGAATGATGTATATTTATTTCTGCAGTTTCTCTAAAAAAAACAAAACACAATTTTAAGAAATATAACCAGTGTAGCATGAAAAGCATTCTAAAGTTGTCAGGATGAAAACCATTGCAGAAAAATAGAACAATAGTGAACTGCCATGCTTCAAAATGCATTTCCAATGATGATGCTTTAGCATACATTAACAGTACAATGATAATACTGGAATTACTACTCCTCTTATCTTTCATCATTCATTTCTAGCAGTAGGACCTAAAGATAATAGGTCATAGGTGTATACTAGACTAATGACCACTTGGGCATGAATCCCATGAGTTATTGTGCCTTAGACATTATTCTAAAGGGTATATGTTAGCTAAGGCATGATTTAATGACTGCCCCTGCCCATCAGAGAGATGGCTGTCAGACCAGGGTGAATTTTTGATTTTCCATGCCCTGGTCCAGGTTGCACTTGAATAGGGTTAGGGAAGGGCTCTGCTTCACAAAAATGAGAAGCTTATTCCAGAGAATGTGGATTCTCTGAGATGCATACCTGTCCCACCAAGACCCAAAACAACACAACTTGGCACTGCAGTAGGTAACATGCAGGTAAAAAGTTGCAAGATAGTGTCTCACATAGTATTTGTCTCTTTATTGTGGCTTCTGACTGTATTATGTATTTGTTCAACTGTTTTAACTGATGGATTGCAGTTTATTTTGATGAAAAAGAGGGTTTTGAAAATAAATAAGTCTTTATAAGGATTTTAATGGCCTGTGAAAGAATTCAAAATAGTCTCTCAGAGTGAGATGTAGGAGGTTGTAAGTGTCTTCAAGGGAAGATGGAATGTATTATCCTAGTTAATGAACACTCATTATGACCGCAAAAAGTTCAGTATTGTTTTATAGAAGTGGTAAACTGGTGAAGATATCCAAGAAGGGGGAAAAAGGGCTCACCCAACAACAATTCCTACTGAGGATTTTTGTACTGTAGGATCCATAATATCTAATACAACGATCCAGAATTTAGTGCCTCCCAGAGATATGCACAGTGATGTGTACTGCTACAGCTCAGATATCAATAGAAAAACATGAATGGAAACAAGAGGCTCAGGCATTGGACAAAGGCCACCTGACTTACCTAGTCTGTTGTCTCGCTAGCTTTTGGATTAGTTGCAGCTCCTACTAGTCTGCAAGTTGTTTTTAATTTTTTCCATCCCTAATAATGATAGCGGTGCAATTATCCTGTGCCTTCTGAAATTCTTTTATTGTTTCTGACACTGTCACCTTTTTAGGAAAGCCATTTCACTCAGCCACCACCTTTCTGTGAAATAATACAATAGTAGCTTCCATGAACTGAACATCTTGTAACTTTAAATTGTGTCTACATGGTTTCTTGCATCTTTTTTTAAAGGTGTTACCTAGCAGAACTCTGCTTTGTTAAACTTTTATTGTATCCTCTTTTTTTCCAGACTATAATGGTTAAACACTCCTTGTCGGTCTTTATGTGGCGTCTGGTGTAGACTGAGCATCATTCTTGTTATGCTCATCTATGTCATCTGCATCTGAACAGTCTCGGATGATACTTTACTGATAAGTACACAGGGTGAACAATAACTTCTTTTCTGTTGTGTGTTATGCCTCTTCTTGTGTACGTACTCTATTGATCTGCCAGCCTATTTTGCTGTCTCGCATTCCATATGTTAATCTTGTCTGATGATTAACTGTAAACCTCCTTTCTTGTTGCTTTCATTTCTTGGATTTTTGTTTCCCAAATACATGATTTAGCTTTCATTTTTCCTACCTTGTCTTATTCATTCTTTCAGTCTTGCAGAGGCATTTATCATCCTTTATATGCTGTTCTTTGCATTGATTCTGCTGCACAGTGTTTTCTCTTTTCAGCAAAATGACAAGCTTTTTCTTGGCAGACATTTGCAATCTCACAATGATGATGAAAAGGACTGTCTGCAGTAATGTCCCCTGTGGTACTCAGATTGTCACTACCCCTTCATGTAGGTGGATACCGTTTCTCCATGATCCTCTGTATCCTATTGAGTATCCAGTTTTTTGCCATTGTTACCAGCCTGAGTCCTTACCTAAGTCATTTTTATTTGTCTGTTAGCATATTTTGTAGTACTGTGGCAAATTATTACCAAAATCTAAGTACACTGTGACTGTAGCTGCTTTCTGATTACATATTCTGACTACTCTACTAGATTCCCTGCAACAATATAAATTTACTTTTTTCCCGACATTTGTAATAAGACCTGTCACATATTTCATGGACTATGCAGATTATGAATTCTGTATTAGCTTTGTCTCACTTCCATTTTTGAATTTAAGATGCCTTGCATTTAATGCCCTTCTGGTTTCTAGATATACTAGAATTCTTTCCTTCAGTAGTGATTAAATTATCTTAAATACATCTAAAGTCAAAGTACCGGATTTACAGATGTTCTTCATGTTTCACTGTTGCAGTCATCACACTTGGGTTATCGGCCTGCAGGTAGCCCTCAGTTGGCCCGAATACCAGAGTCTTGAGATTTCTGTATCGGATGCCGTCGCCTCTTCCAAGACGTCAGGTCGTCAGGGGTTTAAAACATGCAGAAGATGCCATTACATCAGCTTTTCTTGCTGTGTGGGAGCCCAAAGTAGAAACAGTTCACAAGTGCAGGTCAGCCGCTACCTAAAATTTTCATTTTTCGAGTTTCAAACCTGAAGTCTTCTAAAGTTAAGTACCCCATTGGGGATCCTTCTTTCTTGCTCTAACTGATGTCAGAAATTAACAATTGTCTTGCCTGTGGAAAGCAAATACCTCACAGAGATTTTCATTCTTACTGCGTCACCTGTTTAGGCCCAGACCATGACGTTCCTTGCTGCCAGTTTTGTGCCTTGTTTAACACCCGAACTATTCATTGAGGGGCCATCTTTGTTACTAAATTCTTTCACTCTTGTTCTCCGTATTCTGAAATGGCTTTGATAAGCCATCCGACTACTGATCTTCCAAAAAAAATGTAAGGATAAAGACAGAGATAGACCTCATAGGTCCAAAACTGCCAACAATGTTTCCATTAAGCTAGTCGCCACTCTGCCAGTACTCAGTGAGGCGCTTTCGTAGCCCCTGATACCCGCTTCTACAGATTAGCAGGCCTCTGCTGAGACCCATTCAGATTCCAGTATGCCACGAGATGCTTCTTCGACTATGGAACCTGTGGATGTCTCTACCTTGGATGGGTCCAGAGCCGCTGTGCAGGCACTGGCTTCTGAGGTTGTTTTCCATCCTTCCAGTGTTCATATTAAACCATCAACTTAGTTTTTGACTAAAACTACAGAGTTTCTCAGGCTCAGAGTTTGCATTACTCCTAGAAAACCGATGAACAAAGCACATACTCAAGCTCCCATGCCACAAAAACAAATGCTTAGACTGGCTGAAGACCTTATTACTTTAATTAGGGGAAGCCAGCCTTCCCCAGCTAAGAGGTAAATAATTGATTTACCTTCTGATTCTACAGACCATGAGTCCGATGACTTTAATCCCTCTGATTACCAGGACATACCCTTATCCACCTATGAGGATTCAGATGCAGAGGATTCCATTCCCTCTGCCTCCCCTCCAGAGGAGTTTTCTTTTGGTGAAACCTTGCATACCTTAAGAGAGCATTTCCGCTGGGAATGCCAGGACTATCCTCAGTCTAAAAAGTGACTCAGAGAATACATTTTTAGACTTGCCTCAGCACAGGCCTCTAGCTATACCCCTTGTCCTGGATATTGTAGATGATGTCTTCATGGAATCCAGTCTTACTCCTGATACTTTACCACCAGTTCCTAGAAAACCTGACAGGTACTACAGAGTACCTGACTCTCACAAATTTCTCTTTAAGAATCCCACTGCGGATCCAGAGACCATTTCCCAGGGACCTAAAGGCATTAAGGCTACTACAACCAAAAACTCTACCCCTTCAGACAGGGATTCTAGAGCTTTAGACAGATGGAGTAAGAAGGTTTATTCCTCTGCAATTCTTGCCATCAGGGCTGTGAATTGCCAGTATCACATGTTGAAGTACCAGCAACATATTATGGAACTAATTGAACAAAAAATGTTGTTGCTTCCAGATTGTGCAGAAAATAAAGATTTACAAGAGTTAATGCATTCTGCAAACCAAGTTAGTAAACATACTTTGCAGTGTGGTTTTCATGCCTTAGAAGCATCTTGCAGGGCTGTGGTCACTGGGTCTGTACTGAGAAGGCATGCTTGGCTAAAGGAACAAATCTTGCCAGACCATGTCAAAGCAAAATTACTAGATGCTCCATTAAACCAGGAATGTTTGTTTGGCACAAAAGCAGAAGTTGTTCTTAAAAAGATGGAGGAAAAAGCTAAATCTATGCAAACTGTTAAAGATTTCTTACAGGTGCAGCCACCTATATTCAGTAGGCACTGGCCTTCTAAAAACTGGTCCTTTCCAGTCCCTCCCAGGCCTTCTCAGTCCAAACCCAGGGGCAACAGACCACCAAGACTACAGTCTCAGGGTATGCAGAAATCTAGACAATGGAGTGCTCCCACCTCAAAAACAGGGAGTGGTAAGCCACTCCCTTATGGAAAAAGTTCACAATGACTTTTCAATCATCCTTCCCAGCCATGCCCAAGTACTTGCACCCCTAGGAGGAAAATTCACCCTTCATGCAAAAAATGGATGTCCATTACCCAGGACCGATGGGTTCTAAATGTTGTATCCCAGTGATACAGATTCTATTTCCACTCACTGCCAACCTGAAATGGGTTGCCAGATCTTCCTCCAAACCAGTGGGCAGAGGCTCAAAAGCAGGTACTTTCTCTTCTCAATATCAGAGCTATTCAACCTGTTCCAATAGAGCAAAGGGAACAGGGTTTCTACTCCAGACTGTTCCTGGTGCCTAGAAAAGAGAGCTCTTGGTACTTTATCCTGTATCTGTCAATTCTCAACACCTTCCTGGTGGTCCCAACATTCAAAATGCTTACACTGCAACAGCTTCTTCCTATGCTAGCCAAGGATGCCTGGTTAGCCACCCTAGACTTAAAAGAAGCTTATCTGCACATCCCCATAAGCGTGTCTTGCAGGAAATATCTATGTTTCAGGGCAGGCTCTATGCACTATCAGTTCTCTGCACTTCCCTTTGGCTTATCTACTGTGCCCAGGGTATTCACAAAATGCATGGCTCCAGCCATTACATACTGCAGGCAGAGAAATATTCAAATGTACCCATATTTGGATGATTGCCTGATTCAGGTGGACAGTCAGAAATTGCTACTTCAGCACCTGGCATTTGTAAAGAGACTCCTAACTTCTCTGGGGTACACCATCAATGAAAAGAAATCACAACTGGTGCCCAGTCAAAAAATTGTATTCCTGGGAGCAAGCTTGAACACAACTTCCCAGATGGCATTCCTCCCTCTGGAAAAACAGGTCTATTTGACAAACTGCCTCAAACAAATGGCCACCAAAACCCAGCTATCTGCAAGAAAAATACTGCAAGCCCTAGGTTTCATGGCCTCGTGTATTCTGCTAATTCCATATGCAAGACTGCATATGAGG
Source organism: Protopterus annectens (assembly GCF_019279795.1). Taxonomy (NCBI): domain Eukaryota; kingdom Metazoa; phylum Chordata; order Ceratodontiformes; family Protopteridae; genus Protopterus; species Protopterus annectens. The sequence goes on along the minus strand of NC_056748.1, from coordinate 836,994,011 downwards.
AAACTTCAGTGGTACTTAAAAAGTCTCTGGTGTCAACATTCTCAGGACCTAGAAACAGTGATTCCTATCATTCCTTGTCTAAGGAGAGAGTTCATTTGGTGGGCAGAGGCATGCAACCACAACAAGGGACTTCCTTTCACTTAACCCCTTGCTGCCCAAACCCTGACAACAGATGCATCAGACTATGCACGGGGGGTTCACATGGCAGGCAAATGCATCCAAGGCAAATGGAGCCCAGGACAATTTCCCCTGCATATCAATCAAAAAGAAATGTTAGCTGTACAGAATGCTCTGACAGCTTTCAAATATCTTATCCTTCCAGGACAGCTCCTGATAAAGACAGACAACACCACAGTTATGTGGTACATAAACAAGCAGGGGGGAACTCATTCCTACCCATGCTGCAGGTCAGCCATGTCCCTGTGGAACACAGCCTTGAGCAACCAAGTGCACCTGCAAGCTCAATTCCTGCCAGGCAAACAAAATTCACAGTCAGATGACAAGCAGAAATCTACTGGACCCATACGAGTGGAAAATGAAACCCAACTCATTCAAACTTCTAACCCAGAGGTGGGGGACACCAGAGGTGGACCTCTTTTCCTCCCCCCAAAACCATCAATCGAGCAAAATTTGCACCATAAATCCTCACAGCAAAGCATGGAAAGTGGATGTCCTATCCTTTACATGGGAAAACCTCTCAATTTATGCCTTTCCCCCTCTGCCACTTCTCTCAAAAGTACTGCTCAAGATGAAATAGGACAGACCAAGGAAATCCTTATTGCCCCAGACTGGCCACATGACACGCCAGCACTGGTACCCACTCCTACGCAGTCTGACAGCAGTGCCACCCTGACACCTACATCAGACCCCCTCCCTGCTGTCCCAGCAGGAGGGACAGATTTTGCATCCACAGCTGCAAACTCTAAACCTTGCAGCCTGTCTTATCCCCTGAATACACCACCAGCAGCCCTCAGCAAACAGGTGCTGGACGTCATTCTTGAGGCCAGAAGGCCTAGTACTAGGAAATCCTATTCTGAAAAGTGGAAAAGATTTTGTTCTTGGAGCCAGTTTCAAGGAAAGGACACAGCCGTGCCCACCTTACCTCAAATCCTAGATTACTTAGCAGAGCTGCAACACAGAGGCCTATCCTTCTCATCCATTAAGATTCATGCCTCTGCCATCTCAGCTCATTATAATACTGAGCCACCTCTCTTTTCTCACCCTCTCATCAAACAGTTCCTGAGAGGAGCTGATAATTTAAGGCCTCCTAGGAGAGCTCCCACCCCAGCCTGGGACCTTAACTTTGTACTGGAGAAGCTCACACTCCCCCCTTTTGAACCTGCTGCTGCAGACTTAAAATTCCTCTCTTGGAAAACAGCCTTACTTCTAGCCATCACTTCAACAAGAAGAGTTTCTGAGTTACAGGCACTAATGGCTGTGGAACCCTTTATTATTTTCCATGCTGACAGGGTTTCCCCATTTACGCCCAAGGTGGTATCCAGTGTGGCTTTAAACCAATCCATCCATTTGCCAACCTTTTCCCCTAATCCTCAGAATAAAGGGGAAAGGCTCCTGCACTCCTTGGATGTGCACAGACAGCTCAGGTTCTACCTTGACAGGACTAAACCTTTAAGAAAATCTGACCAGCTGCTAGTCAGCTTTGCTACGGGGCAGAGGGAAAGGCTATTTCAAAGAAAACCATTTCCAAATGGATAGCACACTGCATCCATTTCTGCTACAAACACCATGGAAAACCTAACCCACAGGGGATCAGAACTCATTCCACTAGGGCTACCTCAACCTCTACAGCATTTCTGAGGGGAGTCCCTACCAGGGACATCCTGGAAGCTGCAACCTGGAGTTCTGTACACACCTTCACCAAGTATTACCACTTACCTATCTTTTCTATATCCAGAGCTGGATTTGACACAGCAGTCTTACAAGGCCTGCTAGCCAGCCCTAACACTTCTTCACTGCCTCAGCTTTGGGAATCAACCCAAGTGTGATGACTGCAACAGTGAAACACGAAGAACATAGTACAGTTGTGTACACTTACCATAAATGTAGATGTTCGAGTGTATTCACTGTTGCAGTCCTGGTTTCCCTCCCTCCCACCTTCTGGCTTTCTCTATACTTTCTACCCATCCTCTTTTTGGCCATATTTTATGGCAGGGGTATTTACTTTTTACTGGAGATGTTCCACGCCATTTAATAGCTTCCTAGTTTGGAGGCTCCTGACATTTGGGACAAGAAAAACTGATGAAATGGCATCGGCTGCATGTTTTATACCCCTGATGACCTGATGTCATGGAAGAGGCGACAGCATCCGACACAGAAATCCCAAGACTCTGGTATCCAGGCCGACTGAAGGCTACCTGCAGGCAGATAACCTAAGTGTGATGACTGCAACAGTGAATACACTCGAACATCTACATTTATGGTATTTGTACACAACTGTACTTTTTCAAACTCTGTTTTATCTTCACATCTGTGAAGCTGTTTCAGTCTTTAGGAATGATACCCTGCACCAGTGATTACATTCATAGTTTTATCCTAGGCTAATGATCATCAGGGTCTTTACAACCCTAACCAATCCAGTTTTGTCCCAGAGAACCTTAAGACACCTATATGTTGGGGTATTTTAGTAAAGGGGTAGCTAAGGGTTATGTGGGGAGGTATGTTAATTGGGGATTAATTTACTTACTGTCGCTCTCTGTCTATCAGAGACATGGGGCCAGAGCAGAGGTGAATTTACAATTTGCCATCCAATGATCAAGGCTTTTTTTTTTTTTTTTGACTAAGGTCAGGGATGAACTCTGTTTCACATAGATAGGGAGCTTATTCCACAGCCCAGGGATCCTTTCAGATAGATATTGGTTTTGCCAGCATGTTCTGTTTATATTGCAGAAAAAGTTCAACTCTTTTGATCTAGTGTCTCTGGTGCAGTTTCTTTTGTGGGTGTGCAAGACATCCATCAGAGTTGGATCTGAGCAAGCCTTATATGCTAGGCATATAAGGTCTTTCAATAACCTGTAGGAGACTGAGTACAGAGATTCATACTGTGGATTCTCCTGGTGAGGAACCTTTGCCATTTCGCAATGTATGAATTTTATAGTACCTTTATATATGCATATATCCTATTTATCTGTATGTGTATGTGTGTGTGTGTGTATGCGTGTGTGTGTGTGTGTGTGTGTGTGTGTGTGTGTGTATGCGTGTGTGAAGTCTGTTACAGAAACTTATTGGTGAACTACTATCTTTAATGCTAGTACAAAGTTTCTTCCTTGGTCGGGGCACTTAAGTCCCTTCTGTTGCTATTTTTAATTTTAATGTTTTGTAAGACATGACATGCCATAGATTTGCAATAAATTATATTTTGTAGACATAACATTTCAAATAGAATCAGGCCGTGATTCTGAGAGGAACATAGACCAGATTCAGGTGATTTTGAATGACTAAGCCATTCTGATAATGCTCTCAAGTGTCCACTATTTTGTTGACAAAAAAAACTCTGTTCTGAATGCTGGAGTCCTCACTGAAGGACTCTTAAAGGCTGGATATGATGTAATGCAAAATGCTTGCACTGTTTTGAGTCAGTGACATGCAAACTAAGAATATTAATAAAACTCTAAACTTGTACTGACTCTGAAAGGGTGACAATAAATGCGTGTGGAATAGATTTTAAAGTTTGATGAGAATATTGCTGCTAAGATGCACTTGTACGTGAGTAATGAGCGAACTCAGATAATAAAGGTGTTTCTGGAGATGTAGTGGTATTCAGGATTATGAAAATGGAGTCAAGAATTTATCTGACAGCAGTGGAACTGTCTGTAGGAGACCTAGGATAATGAAGCAAAATATTTTCTTTATACATACAAAATCTACTGATGTAGCAGTCTAATTGAGTGGTTAGTGTAAAAGGCAGTATAGCACCTTTATCAAGGGCTAGCTGGGCATCTCAGATGAACTATATCAGGAAGATTAAATCCTAAGTAATGACCAAAAAGCTATGGCAAACTGAACATGTGGGTATGTTTTAATCCATTGGATTAAGAAGAGCACTCAGTATATTTTTTTATATCAGTTTTCAGACCTAACAAAGGGAATATTAAAGGCCTCGGTGGTCATAATACAGTACAGTACAGGTAGGTGTCTTGTACAGCAAGGAACCAGTGCAAACGTCCTTGCACAATCCAGTGTGCTTTTCTCATGTATGAGTTGTAGAAAGTATGCTTTTCTAAAGTGTAATGCCAAACTCATATTCCTTCATTTACTGTAATTTTGTGTAACAGTATATAAATAGTATCTGCCTCATCCTGAATAAAATTTAAATAATCCTCTCAATAGATCTAACACAGTAAATCCTTAATAACACTGGGCGTCCTGTTATTTATGGTTGTATCCTGTAAATTTACATCAAATACCATGGCTGTAATCTGGATTATCCTGGATTTATCACACTGTACTTTACAGTGTACTATTTGATAGAAGTTTGTTACCACATAACTGTACCCTTATCTCACCCTAAATTATATAATGATGAGCTGTACTCTGTTTCCTTATAGTGGGAACGGACTTTAAGGTATGTTAATTGATCTTATTCTATCTTGCCATTTGTGTCTTTCTTTGCCATAGGACATTTTTCTCCTGGTTTCCCTTTAAAAGTACCACTTGGTTCAGTTTAAAAAATAAACCTAAATGGACATCATGTTAACTACACTTTCTGTTTAATGTTTTGATACTAGTCAAAAGAAAATGGATAATGATCAATGCAGCATATGGCTGTATAACAGAATAATTCTCAGATGGTGACTTCATTTTGTGAGCCGTAATGTAAGTCACATATCAGTTTACGACCTGGAACTTAAATGCTCTGGCACTTCCTGTGTTATATACTGTCTTGACTCTAAATTTCAGTTTTGAATATCCATAGTTGTCATCTAGTCTTGAACAAACGAATATTAGCGAGGCTAAGGTTATGCTTTTTGCCACTCTTGCTGTGATCTCAAAAGTCAAAACTGGATGGGCCATCAAATCACCATCCGGTGTTAAACCAATAACCATACAAACCTTTATATGTTTTATGCTTTTGGACACTCCACAGTCCTTTAATACCCACAGTGATCATGTCCAGAACAAAGTCTGTACCATGTACCCAGGGTTGTCACTGTGTAACTGTATCGTTTACTAGAAAAGTCTAGCTAACCATTTTAAAGGCACCTTTTTACCAGTTTTTACATATGGCTCTTCTTACCTAAACACACTAACAAAGCTCTACTTCAATACAGATTTATACTACAGGCAATAAAGACAAAATATTTATCTGACTAGTCCTAAAAGTGGCAAATAATTTTCCAGTCAACCACTAGAATATGTTAATTCTTGTCATCCTTATGTACAGCGTTTCTAATTTAGACATCCGCTCCTGGCTCTTATCTTCTTATCTGTACAACTGACTTCTAGATCTCTCTACTCAAGCAGGCAGTATGGCACTCCATGAAAAGTATAGTCTCATACCTCTAGCCATAATGTATTCCTTTTCACATCTCCAAGTTGGACCATCATCCCTCATAAAATCTGTACTGTTCCTGCTCTTTCTGGATTTAGAAGGGAACTTGCACATTGTGTCTCAAATCCCCAGTTATACCTACTACTGTGGAATAACATAAACTAGCCCTAACAGTTATCTGCTGTAACTTCTTAACTCCTTTTAGCAAATACTATGAGGTGTCAGTTAATGCATTCGTCCCATTCCCATCTGAACTCCCTTTAATGGCAATCATTCTGCCCATACTTGCCCTTGCCTTTATTTCCTTTTTCATTTGCTTATAGTTTTCTAATTAACTAGAACTACTTTGCATTTTATTTCATCTTTTTGCTGTATTTGATTGTGGGGATATAATGTACTGCTGTACCTTCAATATTTGCTTATCTGCCCTTATTGTGTAATCAAGGCTGCAGCTGAAAAATGGGTCCTTGTTGTCCATTTCACTCACTTGGTCAAAATGAATAAATAAATGATTGAATAAATAAATAAATACATGCATACATTTCCATTATAACTGGGTCAGAAGTAGTGACCCTTGTCTGTTAAAAGCTTTTGTACTTCTTCACAGACTCTGATAGTGTATTGAAATTTGCATCAGTTGGCCACCTACCTTTCTCACAGTAGGGCTCTCCATCCTCCATATGGAAGAGGCTATTGCCAAATGGTTTGTGACAGGCAGCACAAACGAAACAGGTGGTATGCCAGGTTTGCCTTAGAGCATGCATCACTTCCTGTAAAACAAGATGTATAATTGTTTTATCTAATGAACAGTCACACAATAAAAATGGCAACTCAGTACATAAAACTATTACAAGAAATTGAAATCTGAAAGAAGAGTATGAAAAACAAAACATACTAATTAGGTATTCTAAACATATTAACACAGCTGTCTTGTACATGTGTGCATGCATAATTTGCAAGAGTGAGACATGGAACAGTTGCAAAAGAAGGATTATGAATGAAAAAAGCAAAAACATTAGAATATGCATGTAAAGCACTGCACAAGCTGAAATTTATCAGAAATACAAATATTGAAAAATAAACAGCAATAAAGTTAGAAAACAGGTGAAAATTTTACGTCACTGTACCCCACACCAAAGAAGATGATCAAAACTGTTGACATTATAGAGGAGCTTGCTTCGCTGTCTCTGCTTTGGACTGTTTAAGTCTTACCCAAGGCTGTATACTAAATAGTTTGAGTAGGAGTATTTCCTGCCATATCTCCCAGTGAAAGCTTCTACACAGCATTAAGTGATCAGGTTTAAGTAAAAGACTATGCAGTGCTCATATCAGGACTGTTAGCTTTAACCCCTTTCGTATAAAGACGGGTTGATCATGGAGCCTTTATTGATCTCTTTTGCCACATCTGTCACTACAAATCACAAAGGAGAAGAACAAAACACAGATCTGACAAATGCATTTTGTCTCAGTATGAAAGTGTTTGTATACTTCGCATAATGTACAAAAATTAAAATTTCATCTGATTCTGTACTGCTTGTTTGGCTGGTACACATAAGTGTACTCTTATGGTGAAGGAATCAAACTGAGGGTACTACATTTTAGCGGAAATGCACAGCATCAATGCAGTGTATACAGAAGCTAGATGCACAGCATCGATGTAGTGTATAAGGAAGCTAGATGCTCACCATTAATGCAGTGTATAAGGAAGCTAGACGCACCCCATAAATACAGTGTATAAGGAAGCTAGACACACACCATCAGTGCAGTGTATAAGGAAGCTAGATGCACACCATCATTGCAGTGTATAAGGAGGCTAGATGCACAATATCAATGCAATGTATAAGGAAGCTAGATGCACAGCATCGATGTAGTATTTAAGGAAGATAGACATACACCATCAATGCAGTGTATAAGGAAGCTAGATGCACACCATCAATGTGGTGTATAAGGAAGCTAAACGCACACCATCAATGCAGTGTATAAGGAAACTAGACACACACCATCAATGCAGTGTATAAGGAAGCTAGACACACACCATCAATGCTGTGTATAAGGAAGATAAACGCACACCATCAATGCAATGTATAAGGAAACTAGATGCACATCATCAATGCAGTGTATAAGGAAACTAGATGCACACCATTAATGCAGTGTATAAGGAAACTAGACACACACCATCAATGCAGTGTATAAGGAAGCTAGACACACACCATCAATGCTGTGTATAAGGAAGATAAACGCACACCATCAATGCAATGTATAAGGAAACTAGATGCACATCATCAATGCAGTGTATAAGGAAACTAGATGCACACCATTAATGCAGTGTATAAGGAAACTAGACGCACATCATCAATGCATTGTATAAGGAAGCTAGACGCACACCATCAATGCAGTGTCTAAGGAAGCTAAATGCACACCATCAATGCAGTGTATAAGGAAACTAGATACACATCACCAATGCAGTGTATAAGGAAGCTAGACACACACCATCAATGCTGTGTATAAGGAAGATAAACGCACACCATCAATGCAATGTATAAGGAAACTAGATGCACATCATCAATGCAGTGTATAAGGAAACTAGATGCACATCATCAATGCAGTGTATAAGGAAACTAGATGCACACCATTAATGCAGTGTATAAGGAAGCTAGACGCACACCATCAATACAGTGTATAAGGAAGCTAGACACACACCATCAATGTGGTGTATAAGGAAGCTAAATGCACACCATCAATGCAGTGTATAAGGAAACTAGATGCACATCATCAATGCAGTGTATAAGGAAGCTAGACACACAGTATCAATGCTGTGTATAAGGAAGCTAAATGCACACCATCAATGCAATGTATAAGGAAACTAGACGCACATCATCAATGCAGTGTATAAGGAAACTAGACGCACACCATTAATGCAGTGTATAAGGAAGCTAAATACACACCATCAATGCAATGTATAAGGAAACTAGACGCACATCATCAATGCAGTGTATAAGGAAACTAGACGCACATCATCAATGCAGTGTATAAGGAAACTAGATGCACAGATGTAAGTAGTACTTCACTTAGCACAATCACAGGTTATTACTCCCCCCACATAAGGTGCTTTACAGTTCCACTTTTAAAATTTTGACTGGCAATTCAGGCAGTGAACCATTTGTAGGCAGCAACGAAACTTAGAGTACCACACTGTCTGTTTCACTCCTGTACACCACTTATAGAAAACATAGTAGTACATGTTTTTAAAGCAGCACAAGGAAGGCAAATTACATTGTCTACTGCAGATTCATGGAAAACAGTAAAAATATTTAAATTCAGGCATTCCTTTCAACTGCCCAGATTTTTCTTTCATATTTTTGATCTGCTCCTCCTAAAATGTGTGGTTTTCTGGCAAATCAGTGGGATGATCTGAGGATGGAAGCCACCAAATAATGACATACATTTGAGTTTCAGACTTCACATCCCTCAGAATAATGTATGTTAACACAAATGCTGTTACTTTAGTAACCGTCTAAGTTTATAAGAGCAATACTTAAAATCTGTTCCCTGTTTTGTCTGGCTTTGTCCAGATTTCTTGCACTAAGAGGTTGAGAGGTATTATTCAGGCTGTTCAACAAATTAAACCTTACTTGTGAGTGTATACTAGCATGTTGTCTAGGGGAATGCTGCCAGCCCACTCTGCATTGAATAGCTGGAGCTTTATTGTAACGCGTTTTGCTATAATCACTGATCCTGTGATCAGAGATCCTTTTTTCTTACAGAGCCAATTGACGCTGCCATTTCTTGAAAGTCTCTAAGGTATTAATGATTCTCTATCACCTCAGAGAATGGCTTTGAGCACATGAAGAGGATGTATTGAGGTACGGACAAGAAAACCTCACCTCTGAAGAAGCAGCTTAGAAGTATTTGCATACAGAATTGAGAAATTGCAGTGTGAATGGTTTCAGGTTTGGGCTGTGCAAAAAAACAGTTGGGAAATGCAAATGGTATAAGGAGGCATTATACAAATGCAAATGATAAAATATAATAAAAAAGTAGTACTGAAAATGATTGGGAGTAATAATCGAATAGAAATAGAATCCCAAGCTAGGGTACCGCCATTCTGTTACGTTTGCTGTTTGAGATATCACAGTGTTGGAATGCAGCAACACAGAGGAACAGCATGTTGGCACAACATCACATAGTATGTGTATGTGTGTTGTTCCTGTGGGACTGGGTACACATACTTTTGAAACAGTATACACACACACACACACACACACACACACACACACACACACACACACACACACACACACACACAGATGTGACTGTCATCCATTTTGTAAAAATGTAAATGTAGAAAACGTGTACACATTATATAGCCTGAAAACAGTGACAATGAGCTTTTGTCTCTGTTATAAGTGAAATGGACTGTGTCTTGCTTATGTCATTCTGCTTTCTAACAACACACATGTAAGACGAGTTCTTCTAAATTACATTTTTAGTTATCAGACAGAAGATGTACTTTTGAGCAGAATGTTTTGGCAGTCTTCTCAATATTCTTGACAAACTATTCATTCACACATCCAGAAAGCAGTCTATGTGTAGCATTAGAAAGTACATGTTTTTTTGCAAAATTTTATTTTACCGAGGCATTTTTTTTCTTTGTCCAGCTACTGATGTTCCCAGCTTCATTACGTTTTTAAAAAACATAACATGTTACCTTTGTGTTGAAAAATCACTGGGTGGGTATTCTATAGTGTATTCTAAAATGAAGTTATGATTTTTAAATTTAGCTCTGCATTTTGAATTCAGAATAGCTATGCAATACAAGTACAGTTCTCTGGTGTAGCAGAGTCTCTCCAGAGCTGGGAATCATCCTTGAATAACACAGGAAAAATATAGTATTAACTGTAGGTGTAAGACACTGTTTTACATCATTGATTAAAGTTAATGTTATCTTAGCAATCCTTTTTGGAGAATTATTCTGTTATGTGTTTGTAGAGTATATCTTTGTATTAATATAAGAAAAGCTTCTGTTAGGGATTTATTTATTTATTTGCCATTGGTTTACCAGGAAAGTCTGACTGGGCTAAAATAGCCCCTTTTCAGCAGAGGCCCGGGGAGAAAAGCTCCATGTTACAAAATGTAAATACAGAATAAACAAAACATAAGGTACAAATGTAGTAATTACAGTTATAGTAAAACTTGTAAGAGGAAGGTAATATAGCACAGTAAGATGTGAGAAGCAGGTAATACAATATGTTCTTTTACGGTACAAAAGGTATTATAGTACAATTTTAATGATGTAGTACATTCTTAGTGATAGAAAAGGCATTCCAGTTCAGTTTTTAAAGTAGAGATGCAAAAGAGATAGCGTTAGAGGGTTAAGGTGAAAGAGATTCTTTGTGCTTTGAAATTAACAGTTGGGTAAGTGTCGATTACTTTAAAAAGGACAAATGAAGAATAAAGTACAGTCAGATAATGTGATAGAGATGTGAGAGACTTCATGCTACTTTTAATAAAAATGCTATATACTCTGATATCTTGTTCTGTTTCAGTGATTTATATTGGAAAGCATGCTGAATATGGTCAGATAACAGCAGTACCAGACAACATTGCTGAGAGAATATTTTTTTACTCTCCCTTTCAGCAGCTAACGATCAGCTGCCACCAGCTCTTCTCTGTGTTCACCAGGCCTATTAGGCCTTCCAGATCTACCTTAGCTTCTACCAGGCTCAACCCAACTCATGTCCAGACCGGTTAGAATATGAAAGATGCTGGTGCAGTACGATACTGCTGCCAGGAAGTGTGCACTAACCTACCACCCCATAGGGCTTTGTGAGCTCTGCAATTGCTGCTTATGGGAGGTGTACGCTTGCTTCTATTCATGTTCAGTCAAGTTGTACACCATTTACAGAGTGGGCCTTGCCTGGCTTTCATTGCTGCCAACTATTGTAGCAAGCCTAGGGAGTCTTCCTGCCCAGGATGGGTGAGCCAACATCAGTGTCACACTACCATTCTTCCTCTGTCCAGTCCCTCTATCACCAATACCAGTAGTGGAACCTGGCTCATTTGGGGTGAAGTAAGGCCTTTATCCCTCTGAACCACAGGGTGGACATTGCTGATACAATCTTGGTGGAATGTCTGGTTACTTTTCTAAAATGCAACAGTCTCCAGAACATCTGGTAACATGACTTCATGGCCAGAGGAAACTGTCATTATCAGTCCTGATGCAGTTTTTCCTGTCTCTGAGCTACAGAAGCATAAAGCCTCTGTTGTGTCTACTTCATGTAGTAAGCCTACACACTGAAGGAGCTAGCTGCGGTAAGATGGGAGTAAGCAGCTAATGTAAGCTTATTTCTTACACTGTTAGAAGTGTTAGAAATCCTGTTCATTGGCAGTCATAGGAGATTAGGTGGTAAATCATTGTGATAATGGGCTGCAGATATACAGCCTTCATTGGGATGAGGGTGCATATTGCCAGTGAGAGCCATGCTCAATGTTCATCAGCCCTTGCACTGTAAGTACTCACTTCATTCTCAAGAGGAAATGCTGAGGTTAAGGATGGGTTTCCCCCTAAAAGATGTTGGAATGACAGTGCATTAGAGACCCTCACATGTCCTTAGACCAGACTGTCATTCTTGGGTCTCCACCCATCCATCATGGAAAAGGTGGCCTCAGTACAACAGTGAATCTGAGTAAATGAGCTGGGATATGAGGTCAAGCCCTGGTCAGAGCACTACTTTGGGGAAAAAGGTCACTGAAGAAAGTTGACCGCTGGCAAGCAATTGAAGAGAATAAAATGAATAACATTTAAAAAAAAGTCACATTTTTTGACTGGTCTACAAGGAGCACTAAACAGGGATCAACAGTAGATGTGGACTTCCTGAATGCATTAGGGCCTTTACTTGGTACCATATAGAGAGGGATGTTAGGAATACTGTATGAGTTTGGGGGGGGGGGCTGTGGAACTAAAAAAGTGCAGGGGTGAATGTTATGGCAGGGAGGTTGTAATGAGAGGAGTGATGTCAGGAAAAGAGTGACTAGTGCAGTAACGTAGGGGTCAGCCCTGAATCCATTACTGTTGGATGTGCTTGTTTCTGACATATATCAGGCAAAGGAAAGAAGGATCAGTGCCTTTGGTGAAGACATGAAGGTAAGCGTAGTAATGCATTATGGGGAATTAACCTAAAGAAGGATTTAGTGGCCAAAGAGGAGACTTTTGAGGTTCAGTGCAAACAAATTTAAAGTACTACACTTGAGCATGATGACACCTGTGTAAAATATCAGCTAAGCTAAGAGGAGTGGAAATGGCAGCAAAACAATAAAAGAATGTGAAAATGCTAATTGCTCCCAGGCTGGACCACCAAGAGCAGAGTTAGAGGTCAATGGCAGTATTATTAGGGTACAGACTTCAAAGCTAAGATGAAATGCTTCCACTCTACAGGCTCTGGTCATACCATACCTTGAGTACTGTATGTAGTTCTGTTCGTTGTACAAGAAGGACATCCATTTGCTGAAAATAATTTAGAGGAAAACCACTAGGAGGGTGTGAAAAATGGGGGAAGGTATGACCAGAGATTAGTGAGGGTGGAGATTTTCTCACTAGAGCTCTGAAGAGGATACATAAGATCATGTCAGGGAGTTGGGAAGGAGTCATCCTAAACAGTGTAGAACACTTAAAGCAAAGTACTTTTCTTATACCATTCAAACGTAATTTGGATGAATGGATGAGTAACTACAAATTCACCCTGGTTTAGCACCCTTCCCTCTCATGAATATGGACGACATGTAAATGTTCTGCTCATGTCTGGGTTATTCATACTTAAAATATAAGGGTTAAAAACTTCACAGGAATGTATGGCTAGTCTTCTAAAGACTCTCATGGGTCATGAGTCTAGAAAGTACCTACGAACCTGTGACTGGGGGAGGAGTAAGCACAGGCAGTTGACTGCAGGGACCAACGGCATCTTATAGGTTTACAGGTAAGTACTGGATATGTAAAAACACATTCTCATAAAATGGGTTGAGGACCATTATAATGTAATAAGAGACTTGGTGCTAGAGACAGAATTCATGAAGACATTCATGAAGGACTGGGGCACATTGAAGAAGGGTAAGGGGAAGAGAGGAATGGAGGGGAGGTTGAATGTTTTTGTGTTTGGGGTGCTGTATGAGCCAGTCCTGTGGCAAAAGAAAATGGCCAGGTATTACAGGGAATCCCAAATATGTAGTGCTATTTAGACAACATATTGGAAACACACTTTAATGATAAATAGTATGTGAGCAATTTAAATTGAGATTTAGGCAAACTAATGGAATATGACCCGAGGCAAGTATTCATTTTTTCAGAGAGGAAATAATACACAGTAAGCATATTACTGAACAAAACAGACTTATGGAATCAATAGATTGGGTAAAAAATGTAGTGAAGGTACCCAGGCTAAAAATGCTTTACATCTGTGATCCTGGTATGGAATGATCCACTGGTCTTGAATGTGTTATAATGAAATCTGAAATAAATTATGCTAAAATTGACAAAAAGGCCTTAACCTCATGTTAAACTTCTAACAATACCTATATTATCAGCAACCATTGATTAGATTTTAGCTTTATAGCTGTAGTTTTTTTTTTGAAGGGGTATTTATATGGTGCTGAATATAATAGAAATAAGCAACAGTGTAATGCTGATGTGTTCTCCAGGTAGCTTGTAAAAAGCCTCAGGAGCTGAGCATTGCAGGTCCATTTGTGACACCAGCATGAACACTCATAGAGTAACTTAAACTGGCCATATAGTATCTAAGGTTTATAAGGCATTTCAAAAAGGATAGAGGTTAGGAGACATACCCAGCTTTTGAAGAAAACAAATACCAATTATCTGTGTGCCAAGGCCCCTTATCATGTGTATCCAGGATGTCATTCAAAAGAATTGCAGTCCTTGTTCACTAGAGACACTCCACAATGGATAACTTAGCCTGTAGAAGATGCAGATTTTAGCAAGAAGGTTTTAGGGTGGCACAGCACCAGCACCACTTGACTTTTAAATGTGTGATAAATGTTGGTTGGGGAATCCACCATCACTTGGATATTTGCACTCCTGGGAGTGGCCAGCAGTACCATGACAGAGTAGAGCATGCATACAGCTTTGCAGGCCCCTTCATTTCCCTTAGTATTGGATGCACATTTCAGCATTGACTGAAACTACTTAATGACTAAACTGCTTCAGAGGAAGAACAGTTCCTATTACTATGACAGTGTTTGCAGGGAACGGTTTGTCCAAACAAACTGCAAGTGGCAACAGAACAAAGTTCACAGCAGACATGTTTAAAGCCTTTATGAATCGTGTAGGGGATTTTACCTCAACACCCCCTTATCAAGCCACCACTGGGCTGACCAGAGAGATTTAGGCAAACCTTAAGAAAGCAATGGACGCTATGAGCTCAGATAAAAAATGACTGTAACACACTCTCCAAGCTATAGGAAGGGCAGGGTGAAGAGGCAGTTACCCCAGGAGCAAGATACAGTCAGCCCTGTAGTAGAAGTGCTGCTTGGTCCTTGCAAGCAGTAGTGGGAATCATTTAAGGCAGTTGCATTTTAGCTGCTTAAAATGACAGTCAATGTTCGCATGTTAGGAACTGTAGCAAATAGCTAGTATACGTTAGTTGTTTAATAAATGTTAGCAAAGGGCTATTATTTAATTGTATTTGCATTAAAACTGTATTTGCTTATAATGAATTTATCTTGCATTATACCAACTGCTCCTTCTAATGCCACTACACTACAAGTTATTGCTATGTACTTTTCCAATTTCTCCCATATTTTGTTATTTTCTAATTTGTAAGCTTGTAACTGCTCTCCCTGCATTTGTATTTTGTATTTGTATTTAGTATTTTTTGCATTATACTGGAACTTTTCTACCCAGGACACCATTGAAAACGGGCTCTTTGTGGCCCAATGGACCATCCTGGCAAACAAACTGCAATAAATAAATAAACATAATAGATTTTGCTTATTCTGAATACCTTTTCTTATACTTTAGATTGGACATGCTAAAATTGGCCCTAGGCATGAGTGCGTGAGTGTGTGTGTCTTCCGTGGAAGGTTGGGTGCCGGGCTGGCAACTTGACACCATAAAACTCCACTGCCAATCATGAGCAGACAAGGTGATCCGCTGTGGTGACCCCTAACTGGGACAAGCCAGAAGAGAGAGAGTGAGAAACTGCAATAAGGAGCTGTTATAGCTTTGTTATTTGACTTTAACTTTTTTTGGTCCATAACTTTACAAGTTCTTTGGGAAGTCCAATGGGCATTATTAGGGCTTCTTATACCTCTTACATTCTAGATAATATTTTGTTTGCACACAGAAATACAGTGCATGCATCCACAAATGAGACACAGCTTTTCTACTTCTGAAAAGAAACTTGAGCCTTTAGTCACAAAATTCTTAATTAAAGATAATTTATGCACAACTGATCCTTAAGACATTTTAACACAAACCTGCATGTTTCAATAAAAGACTTCTGAAGTGAAAATGGTATCATAACCATCTTGTTTTAGTAACTGAGCTTTTAGTCTGCACAGCTGATAAAGGACAGGGCATCAGGAGAAGACAGGTGGACTGAATCTAGTATTCTAACCATCCCCAGCCTTACCCAGTAGCCCAGCAGCTGAATTTTGGTAACCAGCAGCTGAAACCAGAGTGTCCAACCGATCCACATCATGACCAGATGGACATGCAAATGAAATCCTTAAAATGGATGTAATCCCCAGGCCAGACACCACGATTAATGACAACCCAGATGAGTGCACTAAAAAGGATGGAAGGACACCAAAGCAAGGATCCAACCAGGAGAAACTAGGCACCATGTGGCAATTGGTATTATCAGACAGTCCACTGTGGGAAAATCAGTGAGTTTTGCCAGAAAACCATGAAAAACTGCAAAAATACAATTTTGGGCACAACAGATGCCCTGAAAAATTATTCTGAATACTTTAAAAAAAAAAAAATTAGAGTATAAATTAATGAGGGGGGGGGGTGCATATTTCAAGTCTTAAGAAAAAATTACTTAATAATGTTATTTATGTTATTTTTTTAATGTTATCCTTTATTAACTGGGTAGCTGGACTGTTCCATGGAACCTTTTCAGCTGTAGCCCAGATCACATGGACAAGAACAAACACACACAATGTGTACATCCTGATAAGAAATTTAGTGTAGCCAATTACCCAACACATTTTTGGAAGGTGAGAAGAAACCGGAGTATCCATACAGACATGAGGAGAATATGCAAAACTTCACAGTGACACTGACCAGAAGTTAGACATGAATTCAAGGCCCTGAAGCTGTGAGACAGAGAGATTACCATTGAGTAGCCATGCTGCCTAAGCTATTAATGAACAATTCATTGAGATAATGCTGCTTTGTATTCTATTAAAGGTACTTTTTACTTAGTCATTTAGCTATTTTTCAACCATGATTTAGGTCAAGTAGCAAAAACAACATAGCTACACAACATGTAGACAATTAGTACTACAAATATTATAATAAGATAGTACAGAACCAACACAAGTGCACAATTGATTGTGCTGCAGTCATATTTGAGTGCACATAGCTAATAGATAAATACAAGTGTAATCAAGTATATATATTGTATAAAATTAAACAGTAAAATGAATGAGAAGGTTATGTAATGCAGGAGGGCATATTTCATGCATATTGTAACAGGAGACCTGTTAATGATGTCATCATCAACAGTACTTTTAGTCGGACAACTATCCTAAATTATCAGCACATTTACATATGACTTTTCTTTTAAGTGGCTTTTTAGCTACTTGCAAAAAGGGAATAATATCTTTAGCAGCTTGGTGCTAATCAGGGAATCAGTTCCATAATCCTGGGGCTACTTTATAAAATGCTTTTCTGGTTGTCAACAGGGTGTTTCAGTTGAAGCCCAGACTGACTTCTTAATTGATAGGGAGTATATTTTCCGTTTTCCTCACTAGTGCGATCTTGGAGTTGGTATATTTAATTTGCATGGGGGGCTTTCTTGCCCCCTTGCAAAAACATAAAAAGATTTTTTTGTTTTTATTTTTTTTTTTTTAATTTAAATTTCAAAGTTTCAAAACTTTGATCTTATGGTCTTGACCATAAGAAAGTCAACATTTTGAAAATTTGAAATTTAGAAGTAGACCTCACATAAACACACACACACACACACACACACACACACACACACACACACACACACACACACACACACACACACACACACACACACACACACACACACACACACACACACACACACACACACACACACACACACACACACACACACACACACACACACACCTGTACATATATAAAACTGGGGTAGAGCACTTATTATAGTTGCCCATTTTCAGGCTCAGCCTGAAACACAGACAGATGCATGAAGCAGAAGAAACAGAGTAAAAATAATACAATTTTTAACAGTATTCCAGTAAATGTGGTGAGAAACGTTTACTCTTACTTAAGCAGTGGCAAAGATTTTGGTGCATTAATGGACCCCTGTACTTGCCCGCGGTGGTGGTGCTGCGGTAGTGTTGTCGCCTCACAGTAAGACACTGTCCGGTTTGATTCTCAGCTAGAGCATCTTCTGCGTGGAGACATGCGTGAATGGGCGTACCTTAATTGAAGGTTGTGCGTCAGGGCTGGTAACTCTGCACGTAAAAATCAACTACCAATCATTAGCGGACTGGAGTTCCGCTGTGGCGACCCCTAACAGGGAAAAGCCGGAAGACTCAACAAGACTCAACAATTCAGTTTGGTAGTCCAGTGTAAGGTACAGAGATATTCTTTTGTCTTTTTTATGGCTTGTGGGGTTCTTGGTTTACTAATTGGTGGTATGAATGGCCTTTTCTTGTACTGGTGACTCGAGCCTTCAGATTTCTTTGACTTTGTTTCTTTCTTAGCAATTTTCATAGGTTCAAAGGTTGCTGCTAGACAGCAGACCAGTTAAGCCATTTGAAGTTAGCCACTGCAATCTCACTGGTACTCACAACTAGTTACTCCCCATGTCCATAAGGGATAGGGTGGACTAGGTCTAAGGTAAATTTGTATTTTCCTGTCCCTTCATCTAAGATTTAAAGATAGTGAGCGACATAGATGTGCTTGCATTACAGAAAATGAGAGTTAGATCCAGGGATGATACTTTTGGAGTGAAATCTGTCACACCAACAAGTCCTATTTACATTGCAGTATAGATTTATTTTCCTCCATCTTGTAATTGTGTTACTGTGTGAGTCTTTTGGAAATTTAATAGATGAGGTAGGACTATGTCACTTCCAGATTTGTAGGCCAGCCATAGACTAATTACTATGTAGGAGTTTCTAGGAGACACAAAGGAGAGAGAGTCTTTACTTACTCTGAGTAACAATGAGACCCTAGTGAGGACCCACAAGAACTTTTATAGCTGGTTAATTGTTTGGACAAGTACATACCAAAGGGGACACTGTGGTTTAAAATGGCCCTGGTAAGGGACAACAATAGGGGAGGATGATGACCCTTTTGGGGCAAGAGGAGATGCTCTTAGTAATCATTTGGGTGGGGCAGAATACCTTCCTCGTGACAGTGAATACGCTGTAGTCAAAGAAGATTTCCTTATCTGCAAAGGTTTCTAGGTCTGTAATGACAATGGCAGTTTTAAGGGGGCTACCATCTGTATGGTAAGTTTACAAGGGTTCCTCATTCCTAAACCATACAAGGGTGTCTAGCTTTAGACTATGCTCCTAATACTATGGGTTTGTACATGTTAGGCCCTCTTGGAGGATCTGAGTATCTTCATAGGCACTTATAATGGTTTCAAGCTTGAAATCATCCACAAATGTGATTAGGCAGAGGCTTTTAAGATTAAATTTGACATCAGAGAAGTAAATGCCAAATAGAAGTGTTCCCAAAACAGAGCTTTGGGATACAACACAGGTGACAAGTCTCTTGGAGGATAGTGTTTCATCAACTCTCAAAGAATGGTGTCTCTCGAATAAACTTCAAAAACCAAAACAAAATTCCTCACCATGAGAACAATAAAAAATAAAATGGCTCAAAAACGAATGGTACATCAAACTTTTATTTCTTAAAATAACAACTGGTAGTTCTTTTAAGAAATAAAAGTTTGATGTACCATTTTTTACCCGTTTTATTTTTTAGAGTGGTGTCTCTATCAGTGAGCCATTTGAATAACAACAGGTTATACAGAGATTTACATTGAGTTTGACCTGTTTATCAATGATGCCAGAGTGGGTTATAGTGTACACAGCCTTGGCTAAATTGAAGGAAACTGCGTGTACAGAGATACTCCCCTTTTGTTACATCGTAACGGTTTCAAAGAAGTAGTCTAGGTTTACTAGCCATAAAATACGTTTTACAAAGCCAAATTGGTTAGGGTCTAGGGATTGTAGGTTGTTTTTGTAGCTGTTTATGACTTACATGATGATATGTCTCATTACACTGAAATGACGCTGGTGAGGCTGATAGGACTGTAGTTACCAGGGTCCATATTGGGGGCTCCCTTGTGGAGGGGAGCTACTGCAACTGTTCTGCAGGTTTCTGGTACATATTCAGTGGAGAGCTGTGCTTACATAGTTTAAGGAGGAGGTCTGAAAAACAGGGGTGGTTCATGGTACTGGACTTCTGGGCTGCAGCCCCCCTAACTTTCTCATTGAAAAAAAATGAAAAAGTTTAATTACTAATTTTTATATACTAGTAGCAGTTCAACTTGAAAACTAGTGTGTAAAGCCGAAGATGAGATGCTAGGCAGAACTCAGAGCAGTGTGCATGCACACTCGAGTTACAAACGTAAAAAAAAAATAAAATAAATAAAAATATCTTTTTGTTGCTGGACTGTTTCTAAAACAGTCCTGGTTGGGAAGACTACAGGCATCAACAAAGATGCCCAGAAGTTATTGCGGTTTTAACCGCAGGTAATAGGAAGCCGACGGGAATGTTAAGTCAGCAGCCTGTCACGTAATCTGAGTAAGTAATGAGGCTGCTGATTAGTCCTGTTACTCTCGCATTCTGTTCCTGTGGTTTAACATAGTTAATTTGCAAGGGAGAGAGAGAACGAGAGAGTAGAGAGAACAGTAAAAATAAATAAATAAATAAATGTGGAATAAAATTGATCAGATTTAATCTCACATTCCAGAGGATGTTTAAGGTGAGCCAAGGAAGGCAATTTTTAACCCGCACCCCAGAAAAAAATAATTGAGTTCCCATTTTTTTTTCCTGGGAGGGTCAACCAGATACTTTCTGTATTTATTTTTTTTTCCTGGCAAGGTTGATCAGATAATTTCTGTATTTAATTATTTCTTAGAATAATAAGTCCACAGTAGTAGAAACACTTGATTTATAATAATATAATAAATCAAGTGTTTCTACTACTGCAGACTTATTATTCTATGAATTTAGAAACAGTGTTCTTGGTGGTTTACTGCAGCTAACTTGTCTACATTGTATTTAATTATTTATTGGCAGGGTCAACCAAATAATTGTTAAATGGTGCAGCAGAGGATTAGAATTTATTTTTCTGAAGTCCTGGGCCTGGAAGTTGTCAGGGTCAACCAGATAACAGAAGGCTGAATCCACAGTGAGCTGGCTGTTTTGGTGGCTGTTTGTGATGTTTTTCTGATAATATTCTGGCATGATCAACCAGATACTAGTAGGTGGTCTATGTGTTTGGGGGCTGTTGATGACTTCCTGTTTTTTTTATAGATATATATATATATATATATATATATATATATATATATATATATATATATAATATTCTGGCAGGGTTAACCAGATACTAGGGAGGCAATGTGTTTTGGGGACTGTTGATGATTTTCTTTTTCTAATATAATACGCTGGCAGGGTCAATCAGATACTAGTGGTCTGTGTGTTTAGGGGGTGCTGTTGAAGACTTTTTTTTTTAATAGAATATCCCTGCAGTGTTAACCAGATACTAGTGGTCTGCATGTTTGGGGGGCTGTTGACGACTTTTTTTCAAAGAAATACTAAGTATGCAGTATATTCTGGGGGGCCATTTGTGGATGACGTGTGTTTTTTTTTTTTTAACCTAATATTTTTTTTGCAGGGTGAGTCAAGATGGATTAGGATGGTTTCTCAATGTTTTGTTGTTGAAACAAACTCTATTCTTGCATGAGTAAAGTGTGTATGGGTGAACTGAAGTAGGATCACATGCAGGTTCTTGGCTTTGTGATGTGAAAGAAATACAGTAATGTAACCATGGTCTTCTATTTTCTTTATTTTAAACCTTGAAGGCTCAAAGCAGATTATCTGGGTAGGCAGTTGGGATGGGGCCAATGCCTATGTGAGAATGGTGTGACTGGAGTTCTGGCTTGATTTGTAAGAGTAATGAGCATTTGAGTGAAGTAAGCACAACCACAAGCTCTGAACTCTGAGTATTGCATATGTGAAAAAAAAAGAATACTTATCTTAATGACAGTGTCTTCTTCTTTGTTGTTGTTTTTGTTTTTAACCTCGCAAGATCAAATCAGATACTGTGGGGGGGGGGGGGGGTAGGCAATTGAGATTTGGGCTATGTGTGATTGAAACAACTGGCCCAGCTGTTTACTGTTGTTGTAATTCCAGCTTTGCAAAACTGTAATACTTTTCTATCTGTACTTTTAGTTAAGATGAATATAAAAAAAAAATAGCAAGTTTATGAGTAATTCTTAATGTATGTTATTTCATATCTGTTCATGTATATACTGAATGTTTAAAAAATGTTTCTAATAAGTTGAATCTTTTCTCCCTGGACATATGCTGAAAAGGTTTCTTTTTCGACTAAAGACGGTTGCAAAAACTTGGGTAAACAAAAGTAAAATAAATAAAATGAAGTGAGTATTTGGCTAGCACACGCAAGCTCTGACAAATTTTCTGACAACAAAATGAAAGTAATGCAAGTATTATTACTATTAATTCTACTTTAATCCTGACAGGGTAAAAATAAGCTACTTTAGTTAGGTAATGGGGGGTTGTTTGTGAATGAAATGGGTTGACTGACCTTGCTGTTTACTGTTGTAATTGTGGCTTTGCAGGATTAGTGTGTATTTGGGTAAAGTCAACTGTCATACAAGTCTGTAACTGCTGTTTCTGTGCGACAGAGTAAATTAATTAATTCAGTTATTGCTATTTTCGTTTTAATCCTGGCAGGGTCAAAACAGATACTTTAGGCTGGCAATTGATATGGCTGTTTGAGCATGACATCTTTGGGACTGTAGCTTTGATGTAATAATTCTGGCTTTGTAGGACTAATGTGTATTTGGGTGAGTAAGACAGAATGCAGACTCTCAGTATTTGCATGCATCAATCCAATACAGTAAAGAAAAAAATATTACTAATGCTGACGAGTCCAACCACCCAATTTAGGTAGGTAACTGGTATGTGGGGCTGTCTGTAAAGTAAAGGAGTGGTCTTAATATTTACAGTTATAATTCTGCCTTTGCAAGACTGCTCTGCATTTGGGTGTAGTGAGATGGAGTGAGTACAAGTGCTGACCTTTCACTCATGTTTATGTGAATGAAATACAGTAATGTAACTGTTGTCCTTTTTTGTTTTCTTCTTCTTCTTCTTCTTCATTTTTTTAACTTTGTAGGTTCAAACCAGGTACTTTGGGTAGGCAATTAGGATGGGGGGGGGGGGCTATGTCAGTGTGAGAATGAAATGACTGGCCCTGCTGTTTACTGTTGTAATTCTGACTTTGCAAGACTAACGTGCATGGGAGGGGGGGGGAGGTAAACATACAGGCTGTGACTACTGTCTCTGTGCAGCACAAATTAAATTAACACCTCAATAACTCTGAAATGCGCTTTAGTCTAGTACTGGTTAGTAGAATATTCAGCATGTGCAGTAGTGACTGAGCACTTATTTTATGTAAATTGGTAAGCGTGATTAGGGTTGATCCCACTGTAACATAGCCTCACTCCTTTCTCTTTGGCCCCACACGTTCAGTTGTCTCCTGCAGTCCTGCAGCCCCCATCCCTTTGTTTTGAAGACACCAAGTGCCACTGCTGGTAAAGTGTAATTCATACTAAACAGGAAAAAGCAGGGTATCTTATATAATGCTGGTGTTTTGGTCCTGGAGAGCGCTTTTAGTGTCTGGATGATTACAGGGAGTGGTATGAATCTGATACTTTGTATTAGGAAATTGGGAGGTGACAGAGGGAAGATGTTAGTGCTGAATTTATCTACAAGGATGTTACCTTTGTCCTCAGGAATTAGGAGGGTGATGCCAGTAAAGGTAAGTCTGGGTCAATGCTAAGTATTATCTCTGAGATTCCTTACATGATCAAAGAATGTAGTCTGGTTATTCTTTGCTGACATAACAACGTTTAATTCACAAATTAGGATCTGATTTTATTCCCGAGTTCTTTGTTAATCCCTTGAATATAACACACTGAGTTTTTGTTCTATTCTTTAGGGCTATGAGCTTTGTCCTTTTACTGTAGTTTGCTTATTGCTGAGTTCCCCAAAGAGGTTTGTTTCTAAACTTGGTGTTTTATTTGTGGTGAATGGGGAACATGAGGTTGCAAGAGTTGAGATGGGAGTACAGACTTTGAATATATGCAGTACTGGTAGCTATAAGGTCATTGAGGGGTAGAGACTATTGAACCATCTCAAGTCATAACTGAATGCAAGGAAATTGACCTTGGAGAAGTATCTAAAGACTGACAACCGGGACTATATGGTGAATAAAACATTGTGGTCATCTAATTTGACCAGTGAAGGTAAAACAGTGGGTGAGTAGGACACAGGGGTGTGTTGTTGAAGTCAAATCAAGTACGCTGGTGCCTCTAATGGATGAGGGTATTATTTAATTAAGGAAGCTTATACTGACAAAGTCAGGGAAGCCTTGAGCATTTATTTGTAGAGGCATAGGTGTGACAGTTTAAGAAGGGATAACTCCCCCTAGAAAGATAGCATGTAGATTATTTAAAAAGGACTCTAGTTTATTAAGACATGTTTCATGACTTTTGAGTATCACGGATGAAGTTCTCAACGTCATGGTCCTGGGCTGATTAGTATAGAGGTAATATAACTCAGATAAAGACAGACAAACTACCTCTAGAGTTATTGCTGTCTATACCTTTGGGTCTAAATGAATGGCAGGTAGACAAAACAGGTAAGGAGAGAGTGCTACCACTTCTCTGCAGCTAGATTTCAGTGACACACGTAAATGTCCAAGTTTTCTAAAGTTAAGAAGATCTTGATGGAGGGCATTTCTTATTTAGTCTCCTAGCAGTCAGCAGTAATACACTAATATTTACCATATTCATATTTACTAGGCTGTTAACTTGAGTAAACAGACACTGACTAAAAAGGACACTGTGGGGATAGAGAATGTCTGAACCAATATTTTTTGTAAGTCTTTCAGATTCATTAGCTTCAAACTTAATACAGTTTTTATAGTTGCAAGTATTATGTACTGCCCAAGAAAAAAGTGTGTACTGTAAATGAAAATGCTTCCCATGTTATATGTCTGCAGGAGGTGCACCTGTTAATTTTTTTAATTAATTTGGCTGGGAATTACATCATCACATCAGTATTAATGTACAATGCCAATTATTAGCGCTACAAATAAGAAAAATATGTTTTGTACTCGGCATCCTTTGGGGATCAATGCAATGTTCAGCAAATTATCAAACTAAATGGGAAAATGAGTTGTGCATGGATGGATGGCAAATCCAGCTGCGTGACTAATGATTTTGAAATTGTGAAAGGAAATAGAGAAGGCATAAGATAATGCCATGTTTATGTACTAGAAAGCAACAGCTAATGACAGTGATAGATATCACATTGTAGGAGAATGTCTATGGTTACTGGGAGGTGGGGTGGCCAGATAATTACTAATACTGGTGAAATGCCAGAGTCATCCAGTAAAGTACTGGAATATAGATCAGTCAAAGCTATAGAATTAATTAGGGCTCCTAATGCAAAAGGAAACTATAAGTCTGCAAATTGCAGCCAAGTTTAACATTTGGAAATCATTGTTTTAAATGACAGCTGCTAACACCCCCCCCCCAAAAAAAAATATATAGTTTTATACTTATCTTGATATTTTATCTAATATAGTACTAACAACTTTGTGGCTATCATTTTTATTTTCTAATATCATTCCCAGTAATGGCCTGATAGGGGCTGCCATGCTGTGCGATTGTGTCCTAGAGCAAAGCTTTTCATCTCCCTGGTGTACGTTTATGGGGAAGCATGATGCATTGTGATGAGAACGTTTACTGTGCTGATGTAATTTTACAGACTTGTAGTGAGAATACTACAGTTTCTTACCGGTATGGTTGTCTCCTTCAAGAGTACTAGCTTGACTTTTACTCGGCAGCTTTTGATGTTTGTCATTGCTTATCTTTTATAGAACATTTGAAGTTATATTTGAATGTTAAACCTGAAAGAATCAGATTATTTAGTACTTTTGTTCAAACACAATATTAAAATTCCGTTCAAGCCACAATCTGTAATTGAGCTGCTTGTCTGCAGATAACACATGCATAAGAAGACTTTTTGCAGTTAGTATATTGTAAAAGTTTTGAGATGCAGCTATCCCTCTGAGTCTACACTGTTTCAAAGATGGTGTGACAAATGAAGGATTACATAAAGCATTTGACTGATATGCAGAAAATAGTTTCAAGAAGAAATTATTTGAGTGCTATTTTAATCCAATTCCAAGAAACCATAATTTAAGGAAAGAAAAACATTGTGGTGAGAGGAAAAAAAAAATCTTAATGTAGGGGTGGAGTTATCTTTAAGTGATTTGATTGTTTTACTAATGAAATAAATAAATAAAAAAACAGAAAAACTAGTAGTCTTAATTTCATTGATGAGCTCAGTCACAACAATTTACAAAAATCATAAAACCCAGGCAGTGTTGCAAAGCAACAAGCCTTTATTCGTCACAGAAAAGCGATCCTCAGTAACAAAAAAAATCAGAAATACTTTACAATTTTAAACATATCAGCTTTTATACACTTAGAAGTAGGCATGGAAAATATATGTGTTGTTTAATTTTAACCTAGGCTATTCCAGGCAAACGTTATAAACAAGGCTATATAAGTGTATTTAAGAACAGCAAGTGCCCATCCCACACACTACTACTGATTAGATCAAACTAAATCCACTACTTATCTATTTGCAACCCACATTCTAAAATCAGGTATAAAGAAAAGCATAACATACATATAAAAAGACTGACTTTTCACTGAATCACTTTTGGCTAACTAATGCAATAAAGCCTTCATCAGATCTGTGACATGAACTAAAATCATATACAGAGGTAGATAAGTAAAAAGAGCTAACTAGATAGATACAAGAAAAAAACACACATACACATCTAACTATAAACATTATTTTATTAGAACAATATAAATTTAAATATATATCTGTGTAATAATATCTAATAAGCATGCATCCACATGTATTAGTGTGCATAAAAACAAAGTTATTTACAGCTCAGAGAAAATGTCAGTGCTTTGCAATCAAGAGGAAAAAAATGATTTTAATTAAAAGTCATTCTTTTTATATGTATGTTATGCTTTTTTATACTTGATTTTGGAATGGGGGTTGCAGATAGATAGGTGCTGTTTTCCTTAACTAGGATTTAGTTTGATCTAATCAGTAGTAGTGTGTGGAGGTGGGTACTGGCTGTTCTTAAATACACTTTTACGGCCCTGTTTATATTATTTGCCTGGAATAGACTGGTTTAAAATTAAACAATACATATATTTTTCACACCTACTTCTAAGTGTATAAAAGCTGATATGTTTAACATTATAAAGTATTTCTGTTTTTTTTTTTGCTACTGAGGATCACTTGTCTGTGACAAATAAAGCCTTGTTGCTTTGGAACACTACTTGGGCTTCATGATTTTTAGAAATTATTGTGACTGAGCTCATCAACAAAGTTTTAAGACTACTAGTTTTTCTGTTTTTTTTTTTCCTCAGCACTTGTGTTGATAATGTTGGAACTAGACAGATTCATTTGCTTGTTCTGTGACAAAGTGGGGGATACTGCCAGCACAGCTATCTGGAATTTTGTAAATAATTGTGTACCATTTGTGAATATAAACATGATTTCTGTAGGATGCTTGTGTTGCAAATGTATCGGAACTGTATACCATGTGTATATCAAACTAGGTTTGTACAGACGTGTGTTAAAAATATATTTTATAAAGTGTTTGTGCTTAAAATGTAACCACAGTGTGCCCTACTGGAATAGAACAGAAATGTACATGCACTATTGTAACTGTTTAAATGTATATATGTTAATAGTGGAAACTGGAATACAGGAGGTTAACTTCAGAAAATAGCTGAGATTAAATTACTTTATGGCAACAAGAGACTCTACTAAGGAGCTCTCTGTATTGTCTTTAAGGTGAAATAATTACTAGTTTTGAATGTGAATGAATGCAGTTGTTTTATGACTTCCAGCATCTGCCAAAGATCTGAGGTCTATGTATTTTCACAGGTAGATGATAAATACTGCTAGCTTCCAGCATTGGGGCTTTCACCTGGGATAGAGTCAGAGATAGAGTCAGATGAAAAGAAATGATGTAATTCTCCAAGCTATCCTAGCAGTAATATTTGAGAAGTTTCTTAGTGAGACACAGCATTCTGTATTCTGTCTTGGACCTGGAAATAACAAGAACCATTCACCATCCATCTACCTTACTCTGATGAAGTAAGTTTTTAGGGAACAGTAGAATCCTTTTGGATATAGTTGGGAATATAGCAAAGCTTAGTTTAGATATTTTTCTTTATTTATTTGAGACTGTCATGCGATGTTGTTTTAAATATTTCCTGTGATTTTGAACTCTGATGTCACTCTGAATATATACTGAGTATTTTCTTGTAATTTTATTATTTATTATTGAATATATTTAAACCTTTCAGTGTGGCTGATCTTTGTAGAGATATTTAAGTTTTGAGAGTACTTGCATATTTATTTGGTGACACTGTGTGGGCCACTCATAATAGCCTTGCTCTTGGTCAAACTACCATTTGTTTTAATATTAGTATTACATAGTAAGATTGGACACCCTTTGTTAAGGGCCTTAAAGTAGCTGATAAGGAGTTGGCTGGTGGCAGTGATAACTACCTTATAGTCTGGGAAAAAGGGGGCATAGCTGGGAAACTTGTGCCAGCCTTTCCCAGGTGTGTGTGTGTGTGTGTGTGTGTGTGTGTGTGTGTGTGTGTGTGTGTGTGTGTGTGTGTGTGTGTGTAAATCAAACCTCAAAGAGTGTGTGTGTCAGCTACCTGGGCAGGGACACAAAGCACTGGTTGGACAGAGAAGGTGCTCACGGTCTTGGCTTGGCTATTCAGCTGAGATCTCAGCTCTATAGCTGTGCCAGTGGGGAGTCTTATTGAGGATCTGAAGAAAGAGGGAGAAACCAGCTCCAGACTGACTGTGGTCTCTGTGTGCTCTTAAGGGAAGTTGTACTTGATACAGAGAGCTGCATCTGGAAATACTGTGTGTGTACTTGTCATCCTCCCAGTGTACATTCCCCACTGTTGCCAGTAGTGAGAATTGAGGTCCCTTGATTACTGGTCCAGTGGTGAGGCATCACATGTTCATTTTTTATTATTTTACTAATGAGAATGACTAACTCTCTGAACAGATGATAAGCAAGCAATATTGCTTGATAGTTTGTATGTTATTGTGTAAATAAAGCCCGTCCACGTGTGTTTTGAGGGGAGGGCTCTGTACCCCACACCTTGGGGCATTACTGCACTTAGAGAATGTTAAATTTTTTTGTATTTATTTGTTTTTGATTTTTTTAATTACTATGTATATGTATGTTTACATATATGTATGTGTGTGTGTGTGTGTGTGTGTGTGTGTGTGTGTGTGTATATATATATATATATATATATATATATATATATATATATATATATATATATTTTTTTTTAATAACTTGGATGTAAAATAGCTCTTCTGACACTGTTTCAAACTTGCTGTAGTATACACTGGCAAATCACTGGAGGATGAAGTCACTAAATAATGAGTTATATATGGGTTTCAGACTTTATCATAGCTCTCAACTAATCAGGGATAAATCTCATCAGACTCAGGGAAAAATCCAGAAGTAATCAGGGACACTTTTAAAGTATTATTACTATTAATGTGAGACACTGAGAGAATAGCCAAATGTGAATTAATATACATTTTTTGAAGTAAAAAGTCTGTAACTCTATTTATTGCCATTATTTATTGAGTGTAATTCACTACCTTTCTCCAAAAGATACCAATTTTAAGTGAGATTAAGGAATGCAGAACTAAAACTTTGAGTCAAAATCATGGGTGTCCCTTAAAATCAGGGTAGGTGAGAGGTATGGACTTCATATAGGTTCATAGGTAGGCACTAGGCTATCGGCCCTGGGGTCTATACAAGCCCAGCCAAAAAAGGTACCCTGGCTTTTGCCACCCAAGAAAATTATTTTCCTGTGCCACTGTTGAGCAGCAATAAGCTAGATATCGCTGAATATAAATGGATTATAAGACTGCATGCAGATAAGAAACCAGGTTTAAACAGTATGATTACTGTTAAACCAATACTAGAATTTAGACAAAAACAATATCATTGAATATTAGGAGATATAATTCTGTTATGAAGTTGTCATACATTTGTATAATATATACTTGCTCTAATACATGCATATCGTAATGAATGCATGTGTTTTTAAATGTTAATTAACTAAGTTTTTAGTTATGTTTTTATAGGATGGCTGTGTCAGGTGGTTTAGATTACTTTGTATATATATGCATGTTTAAATTCAAATGCTATTTTGATTAACACCGAAGAAGGGACATTCCCGAAAGCTTTGTTGTTTTATTAAAGTGAGTTTTTCTTATTCTATTTGCTTCCTTGGATGCTTCTGGTTCTGAAATAGAAAGGACTTAGAACTACGGTTGAGAATTGTTTTCACTTGCCACTGTCAAGCAGAGCCACAGAGGTGATCCTATTTACCATCCAATCATCAAGATTTTTCTTGAAGAGTGCTAATGAGGAGCTTTGTTTGATATAGATAGGTAGTTTATTCCAGAGTATGGGAAGTCTCTGTGACAGGAATCTATCCCTCCGGCATGTTCTGTTTATTGTGGTGACAAGGTTTAGGTCCCTAGAG
Source organism: Protopterus annectens (assembly GCF_019279795.1). NCBI lineage: Eukaryota > Metazoa > Chordata > Ceratodontiformes > Protopteridae > Protopterus > Protopterus annectens. The sequence continues at coordinate 836,963,341 of NC_056748.1, read as the reverse complement.
CATGTAGCTCAGAGGGATTGGGATTTCTTTAAGTGGAGCATGTCCAACAGCTCTGGGTTTGACATAGCTTTGTATGTTAGGCAGAGATCACCTCTGAGTAGACGATATGTGAAAGAATAAAGCTGGAGTTTTTTTAGATGGTCTGTGTAGGGCATCTGTTTGAGGCCGGTAATCCTCTTTGAGAGGTATTTCTGCGGCCTTTCCAGTTGTTGTAGATGTCTTGTGAGGTACATACCAAAAGGGGCGTTGTACTCTATAATGGGTCTAATAGGTGATGAGTAGAGGGGAACAATGGCCTCTTTCCTTCAGGAAATACATGTTAACTAAATCCTGTTATGATAGCAACTTTCTATTTTTATAAGAGCAGTATTTAAAACGTGTCCCTGTTTTTTAGACTTTGTTCCTCCCCATTATTTTAGGCTTTATCCAGATTTCTTGAGCTAAGAGGTTGATAATACCTGTTAATTTTAAAGGAGTTGTATCCACTGCTCAACTGATCGATCTGTGTCGCTGTCTCTCTCACACACACACACACACACACACACACACACACACACACACACACACACACACACACACACACACACACACACACACACACACACACACACACACACACACACACACACACACACACACACAGACACACATAAGCACACATTTCCGCTTTCATGCATGCAAGCACCCATTCATACACATACACACACACAAACACACATGCAGACACACACTTTCCTTTTTTCTTTTTTACTATTATCTATTTATTCTAATTTTATACTCAGTAAACAGCAAACACAATGCTTAGTGAGTGTAAAATAACGGTTGGATCACTCTCACTCTCACTTTCATGCATGTGTACAGTCACACACACTATTTTTTGAATGTTCTTTTTTTTATTTTACTTTTGCTAAACAGCAAAAGCGCTGCTTAGTGAGAGTAAAATAATAACAGATGTTAGCCCCGTTGCAGTCTGAGCTCTATGGCACCGTAATATGTTGTTGAGAAGTGACAGACTCATTCTTCATTGGGCATTACCTGTACATTAACACCTTGCTGAAGAACGTTCATTCTCCAGTCACAGTGGTGCTGTACAGGTCACTCATTTTCTAACTCTTGTTAGTTTACTGTGAGAGGTGCTGGATACCTTAGTTTCTCAAGATGTCTACATTCAGCTACAGTGCATTAAAGACAGAACTATTAATAAACATTAAAAATTAGACTGTTAATTTTATGTCAAGCACTATCTTCAGACATTTATGTGACACTGGAAACTTATCTTTCAACTGTTGGATTTTCACTTCAAAACACAGTGATTCATTTTTTGGTGTCTGTTCTAAGTCCTTAAGTCACACAACTTCTTTTTTTCCTTGAGTGCATAAAGTTATGAATGCATACATCACTGCCAAGGGATGTGCAGTTCAAGGAAGTATCCTTAAAAAGTCATTCAGAGCTGGATATCAACAACAGATACAGTTACACAAGAGTAAACAGATAAGCTGGAAAATATTCATGAGAGAGCTAATTTATTGCACAAAGTTGCAACTGTGCTAGACTCAGAGGAAATGTTAGAGGAATGGTACACATGTACACATCGTATATATAGTTATGCATATCCTCCTTGGTGGCAGTAACATCAGAGTACAGTATTATATTATGAAGCTCTTCTCAGTTTTGTAGAGAGTGTGTGTGTGTGTGTGTGTGTGTGTGTGTGTGTGTGTGTGTGTGTGTGTGTGTGTGTGTGTGTGTGTGTGTGTGTGTGTGTGTGTGTGTGTGTGTGTGTGTTTGTTTTAAATGTCACTGCCTTCACTGTGGATTACTTATAATTGACTCACCCCCATTATCTTGACTTGACATCTGGCACAGGTAGGTGCAAAGAATTGCTCATAGCAGTGTTCACAGTATACATTGTTCTGCTCCTCCACAAAGCCCACGTCAGCAAGCGAAGTCTTGCAGTAAGCACAGTTAAACTCTTCTGGATGCCATGACCGACCCAAGGCAACAATGAAAGGACCCCTGTCAAAATTCAATTCCAAACAGCAGTGTAACTACAAAATCTGCGTGTTTAAACTTTAGTATACACAAATGATTGCAACATACATTCTGAATGTACTTTACAAGAGTTATGAAGATAAAGCTGGAAGAACCTTGCTACTTCTAAGTTTAGTTGAGTGCCACAAGACAATTCACTTTATTGAAGGTTTCATTACTCTTTAGTACCTCCACTCAAATAGCAAAATTTACTTTAAATATCTGTGCACAAAAGAATATATAAACTGCACTTGACATTAATAGCATGTAACAGCTTTAGAAGAGATGCATATGGCATAAAATGTCAGGGGCCATGACAAAGCAAACATAAATCATCTTGAGGACTTTGCTTTACTTGCCTTTTTTCTGTGACCTCTCATACTGTATCCTGGTACTTCCATTGCCTCTTCACCAGTTACTTTAGCCATTCATGGATATCATACTATACTCTCTGAGACTGCTGACAGATAACCAGTCAAACAGTAAACTTCATTAGTGGTAGAAGGGATTAGGTTACTTTTTTGTGTCATAGGATGCATTGATTTTTTTTCATTTGTTTTAATGGAGGCAGGGTGTACAGAAATAGAACAACTTAGCACATTTGTCCTCCTCTACCACTTCAGTAAATATTATTTAGCATCCAGACAGGCCATCTTATGGTATCCAGTGTTCCATTATAAATCGGACAATAATGGATTACTATTTATTTTCCTTATACATATATATTTTGATTGCTAAAACTGTCCAGTAGATCGAGTCTCATTTTGAGTGGAGGCCAAGGGAGAAAAAGCTCCTTAAAAAGAACATAACAGTGTAATCATATAATTTAAGTATGCTTTCAAGAAGACAATGTAATAAAAGCTGAAGGTGTCAGAAACAACAGTGAAGCAGATATTCATCATATTGATCACCGCTGCAGTAACCTTAGCTATACAGGTTGTATACTGCCAGGGATATAACAGCCAGACAGCTTTCAAAGCATCAGAACACCTTCCGTGCTCCCAAACTGTCAGTCATTTCAAGTTAAGCTGACTAAAAGATAGGTTTGGGTGCTAAGCCCTTCAGAGCTTTCCTGCTGTTGAAGGCAACACTCCTCTATGGGCTTTCAAGAATCACCAATCAGCTTGTACAGTTCCTTTACTGGGCAGTTAAGTTCCCTTTGGGGAAGAACCTTCTACATTAAAAAATATATTGTTTTATTGTACTAGCCTGCTTAGGCAAGTTATTTTTAAGCTAGGTATTTGTGTTTTAGCAAATTGTCATGAGACCTAATTGTACTTTTAATTGGGAGCGCACTTTTTTCTGCCATTTTAAAATATGTTCAATGTCTTTAGTTGATAACATTTTTCTTCTGTGGAGAAATTGTTTATTTTACTTTTGAGGGCTAGTAAAGTGTTTTAAAGGGATTTTTACTACTATGTTTTTGTTTGAAAAACATGACTTTTAAACACTAAATTTTTACTGGCTTATGCTGCTTGTTTTCCTAAGGAAAGAAGTCCCAGCTTGACCATGGAACAATTTATCAGTCTTACAGTCAGTCCTTTAAGCCTTTAATAACATAACAGGCTAGCAATTTGCCTCAGCCGCAGGTGGGTGACTGTGTTTTGCCCAAAGCTTGTTCCTCAGACCACTTATCGTTTACCCAGGATCCTTCTGATGTAGAACCTACAGCCATTATGGACTGGGGGTAAGCCACATCCACTACTACTGTTGGGGTTCCCCAGTAGGTAAGGGAGAGTCACTCTTGTCTGCCTTGGGAGAGGGCTCAGGGAAATCTTCCATGTTTGTTGCGAATATTGTGCCTATCCCTGGGGAAGATGCTGCTGCCATTAATAACACTGTTGGTCCCATCTTCCTGTTAAAAAAAACGAAATATGTATCCACTCCTCTGCAAATTTAGACAGGAGTAGTTTACTGGATATGAATCAGGGTTTCATCCAAGCTATTGATCCTACTTATGTTGTGTTTTCTGGTAAAAGAAAGAGGGATGCCTTTTTTCTTGAAGAAATTCAAGATTTTGAATCTGGACAAGAAGATGAAGGGACAGATGCAGGGTTTTCTTCTCAGATTTCTGATTTTAGGCACAGAGGAGAGCTCAGTTCCTGATTCTCCCTGTGGAGGTTTTTCTTTCTGTGAGACTATTTCCAGAATGTGCCGGTGTTTTCACTGGAGAATACTGAGTTTCAAACTTCCTCAGAAAATACCACGTGCTGTTACAGAAGGAATTTCCAGAACCATTTCACCATTTCTGTTAACTCTGGAGGATGTGTGTCACTGCCTGCAATTTTCATGATAGTTAGACTGCTGCCCCTAAAAAAGCAGATAGAATGTATAAAGTTCATCTATTATTTAAGGTTTATTTATACTCTCATCCCAAACCTGACCCAGCAGTTATAGCTTTTAGTTAATTCCAGTCCTCTTCTTTCTGACAAGGATGGGAAGATTCCAAACACGGCAAATACGAACTTTGCTTTGTTTTGCTGATTCTTTTATTCTACAAAGTACAAACAGGTAAGCGCTTTCACAGATAACAAACTCCGCTTCATCAGACCATGTTAAACACAAAATAACAGATGACTATTTAAATGTTATAGCAACCAATCAATGTAAAAGTTTGGAAGGAAGGGAAAGGTCAGTGCAATTAAAATGCAAACTGTAGTGCAAAATAGACTTGCTTAGTGCTGACAGTTGAAAGCAGCTCACATACACAGTGTTAAACACTATCAAACTACTCTAGCCTTAAAAACACAATACATACACATACATAAAAACAAATTATTATACAAATAAGTAGCAGCATTTATTAAAGCAGCAACTCATAATAAAATGTCTAAAAAATCCTGCTGATTCCTTGCTATATCAGCATAGACAATAATAAAAAACAGAGCAATCGATCGATTGAAAGTCTCAAGACAGAAGTAGTCGAACTAGTATGGCTATTATATGGTATTAATAAAAACTGCCTGATAATAAATATATAGTTAACAAAAATGAAGATAGAATAGTGTGTAAACTATGTGACAAGCATATGCTACCAAATGCATAATTGAGAGATATAAATGTAGTCATAGAACATCATGATAAACATTTGATTTTATCATATTAACAGCAAGGGCTAACGATGTTTCAGAGCTCTTGCTTTAAGGAAAGGTTTTACTGATACCTTGCTCTTCAAACCTGGGGGTTTGTCAGCTTGCAGCTGAATAATCCATTTCTGTTCTATGGATTCAGTCATGTTTAATAGATCACCACCTCGAATATTAGCATGCACTAACTCTAAAGCAAAGAACTTGAACTTATGACTGGGGCCTGTCTCATTAACATGCATAGCTAAAGCACTGGATACTTTCACATTTTTAATGTCTCTCAAATGTTCAAGGATCCTGTCCTTGAAAGCCCTGTTTGTCTTACCTACATAGTAGGAAAAACAAGTGATGCAGAAACAGAAGTATACCAGATTCTTGGTCTGACAATCAGCATAAAAACTACTATCAATATTGAAACCAAGTTGGGGGTGAAGGAAATGACCCCCAGTATGTATGCATATACAAGCCATACACCTTCTACAGGTGTAGGTACCCTTTCTGTCAGATTGGGCATAGCTAGGAGGATTCAATGGTCTATAACAAAGTTGATTTTTGAGAGATTTGTTGTTCCTAAATGTAAAATCAGGCTTATTTCCAATCACTCCTTGTAGTTCAGGTATATTTAGAAGAATATCCCAGTTGGCACTGATAGTATCACACACCATGCTGATGTTGCTAGCATAGGTCAAAGGCATCCTAAGCTTATTGCCAACATTCATAGGGGTTTGACTCTGATCAACAATTTGTTCAGGAGTCTGTGCAGAGGTAGATCTGTGATTAACACTAAAATATGGTTTACATCTGCCCTCCCTCTCATTCCAGGCTTCAAGTATTTGTGTTTCAGTGACTTCTCTCCTGTATCCTCTGTTTATAAAGTCTTCCTTGAGTAGGATAAGTGCCTTTTCTAATTGTGCATCCTCATTGTGTAGACGCATGCTACGGAAAATTTGCCCCTGAAGCACATTTAGTTTGGTATGATTAGGATGCATGCTATTATTGTGTAGGACGTTATTTCTTCTGACACTTTTCTTATAAACACTCGTGGACACAGAATATAGGGCATCCCTACTGATCTGTACATCTAAGAACTCTACAAGAGTAGAGGAATATTTATGTGTAAATTTCAAAAAAGTGTTCACTCCATTTATACACTGAAAGAATTCCAGCAAGGATTGTTCAGGGCCCTGCCACAACAAAAAAATATCATCTACAAAGCGCGTATACCATCTAATCAAAGTGCCAAACCTGTCATTGGATAGAATGTACTGATTTTCCCAATTAACCAATGTTACGTTGGTGTAGCTATTTGCACAAGCTGTGCCCATAGCCACACCAACTTTTTGCAAATAGAAGACGTCATTGAAAACAAAAGCATTACTCTCCAAAATAATTTCTAAGAGGGTACAGAGAAGATGAACTTTGTCAGTGGATGTATTATGTGTGAGTAGTACATGTCTAACATTCTCTATCCCCCAATCATTCGGAATGACAGTAAAAAGAGAGGTGATATCTAAGGTAACAAAGAAGCACGGTCCTGCAATAACATCAGCATAATTGCTTAGCTGAGACAAAAAATCTTTCGTATCTCTTAATACGGTCTTGCATTTGTCTAAAACCACATGTAAATTATTTTCTACATAAATCGACAAAGGTTCAGTAATCCAGCCTCTACTGGATACTATAGGTCTCATTGGTGGTTTTGATAGACTTTTGTATATTTTAGGGAGGCCATATAATATGGGAATAGTGGGATTTTCCACCTTAAAATATTCAAACAATGGTTCTGAAATTAAGCCAGTCAATAGAAGGTCAAAAATCAAAAATTCCACTTTTTCAATGATTCCTATCAGTACCACTGCTGACAAAGAAATATATGTGTCAGTCTCTCCCAATAATTCCATCATAGCAGATAGATACATATCCTTATCCAACACAACTATGCCTCCCCCTTTGTCGGCTGGTCTTAACTCAATGCTCTTCATATTTTTTAACTCAAATAGGACCTGCCTTTCAAGATATGTCATATTGAAAAAACAATCATTCTGTTTGCCAGTAAATTTCAGTCTTAACTGCTTTTTACATATGTCTATAAACAACTCTACAGTAGGATTAGTAGGAGGTATAAACGTGCTTGGTTTTTTAAAAATATTTTCATTCCCTGTATTGTTTTAAAATATAGTTTTAAGGGAAGGGTTCTACCAAACATCTTAAGGTCACATAAAACATCAGTCAAGACAGCTCTTTGGGCTGGAACAAATGTTAACCCTTTGTTTAAAACAGAGATCTGTGTTCTAGTCAGCTTAGCAGATGAAATATTAATCACAAAATCTGCTTCATTCTCTTTCCGTTTCTCGATACATCTTTGCTCTGGAGACGCCGAATCTTGGGATTCATGTACCGATTCCTGGATCTACCTTGTATCAGTAGAGGATCCTTCAATAAAAAAGGTGCTTAAGACTCATTCTTACTAATTGTGAAAGTATGAGGAAAGTTTTGTCTGCAGTTTCTACTTGTGAGGAAAAATCTGCTTTATATAATTTAGTTTCTTCTATTGTACAGGTCACAATTCATTGTTTGTAGTGTATTTATGACTTGGCTGATACTTCTTCCATGGCTATGGCCACTGGTACTGTTTTGAGGAGGTTTGCCTAGCTGCATTCTCAAAACCTCCCAGATGATGTGAAAAATGAGGTTTTAAATTAGAGATTTAGTTTTTGGTTCCTCTGTTACAGAGGTTATCAAAAAGTGTGATGAAAATGAGGAATCTCTTAAGATTTCTTACCCTCCTTTTCCAAAATGTTGAAGGGATTCTCTAACCCTTTTTAAAGTTTAATTAAAAAACAATATAAACAGTATAACCATAATGTGGGTAAACAGACATTTAAGAAAGAAATGGTGGTGGTGGGGGGGGGGTTCCGAAAAGAATTCAGTAAGTCTGCTCCTCCAAACCAAGAACAGCCCAACAATTCAGAATGACTATTGAAGGAATCTTGTCCCTTTTTCCTTTCAGAAAGTCTGAATCTCTGTTTTTCTCTTTGGCAACAGATTTTTTTCAGGCAAATGGGTTCTGAAGATCATTCATCAAGGTTCAGATGGCAGTAGGAAGAAATCCTCCTTTCTAGGGTATAATTCTTTAACCACTGGACCAGACTCCTCTATTTCCCCATGTTCTTCAACACATGCTGTTTCAGGGAGTGATAGAACCAGTTTCTCCTTCCCAGGTTGGGAAAGATTTTTATTTAAGGATGTTTTAGTGTTAAATAAAAAAAATGCTTGGAGATGAATTTTTGATCTTTCTTTCCAAAACCTGTTTGTGATAGTACTCAAGTTCAAAATGTTGTCACTTCACAACCTATTACCTCCTCTTTCTCATTTAACTTTCCTGATAACACTAGACTTAAAAGATGCCTATCATCACATCTGTATTGATCCAGATTTTCAAGCATTTCTTAAGGTTTTAAATGTTTGGACCACATTATTATGTATCTGTCTTACCCTTTGGAGTATCCACAGCTCCGAGCTAGTGTTCACAAAGTGTCTAGCTCCAGTTACAGCTCATTGCAGGCTGCAGGGTAGCCACGTGTTTCCATATTTAGACAACTTGCTTATCTTTGCAGAGTCTTTTTCAAAAGGTCAGGAATCTCTCACTTGGGTGAGAGATCTCTTGCTCAAGTTGGGATTCCAGGAAAATATTTAAAAGTCTTTTTGACTCCTTCATACAGGATTGTGTTCCTGGGGTGTCAGCTAGACACCTCCTTACAAAGAGCTTTACTTCCACAGGAAAAAAAATATATATATATCTGGATCTATTTCTAAGGTTTTGCATTTGGACTTCAGTCACTGTAAGGGAATACCTCAAGATGTTGTGTCTCATGGCTTCTATGATTCTCATGAGACCCCTGGCAACACTCTACATGAGAAAGATACAATGGAATCTCAAGTCACAGCATGAGCATCCTTTGTCTTTTCAAATAAATAAATCTAGTAAGTACATATCTAGTATACTCTTATTTCCATGAAGTTGATTTTATATATACTATACTTATGCTCACCTATAAATGTTTTGGAGATTAATTTTCTGCTGACAACTTGTCAAACTCTTTAAACTATTGTTAATTCTTAAAATTATTGTTAAGCATTGTTAAGCTTTAACTATTTTTTTATTAAATTACTCTGTAACCTTGTGGAGCTTTTCTCCCCAGGACTCCACTGAAAAAGGACACCTGGTGTTCAGTTGGACAATCCTGGTAAACAAATGTTAAATAACTAAATAAATCCCAGTCCTGGAAATTGCCAGAAAAGAAATCATTTGGTGGAGACAGCAAATTTCTCTAAACCCACGTCTCCCCCTCTCCCTCCCTGCTCCAAAGCAGTCAGTCACCACAGATTCCTCGGATTTTGCTTAGGGAGCAGTTTCAGTGGGGATAAAAGTGGAAGGTATGCAGGAGACCAAGGATAGATGCAAGCATATAAATATAAAACAGATGATTGCCCTGATCAAGGCAGTCAACTTTCTGAATTATCTTTGGTCTTCAGACCTCTTCAAGTTGTCACAGACAATACCACAGTTAATGTGGATATCAACAAGCAAGGGGGAACTAGGTCATACCCCCTTTGCAGATAACCATGTTAGCTTGGAATATAGCTTTATAGCACAATCTCACTCTATAGGCATCCTACATTTTGTCAGAGTAAAAACTGTGTGGCAGACAAGCTGAACAGGACAAGGGCAGACCTTCATGAATGGAAACTAGATCATGGGGTCTTCCAAGATTTGATCCATCTATGAGGAGTTCCTGAAGCAGATCTATTTCCCTCTTCTATGAACAATTAGCTGGCAAGATTCTGGTCTAGGACTCCTTGCAAGAAGGCCTGGAAGGCAGATGCCTTTTCCTTTCCTAGGACAGGAATGTTTCTGTCTGCTTTTCTACCTTTTCATTGCTATCCTGCGTACTTCTGAAGATTCAGAAGGAATCCCCTAAGATCATTGTAATAACTCCTTTCTGGCCCAGGCAACAATGATTCTCAATTCTTTTGGAATCTGCCAGTGGTAATTACCCCAAGCTTCCTCACAGAATGGATCAACTCACACAAGATCAAGGGTATTTGATATACTCAACCCTATTTATTGTCAACTGACATGCCTGGTAAAAGGGTCTTAATTCTCTTTAGGCACCTGTTTACTGAGGATGTGCAGTAGGGTACTAATGGAGGCAAGAAAGCCTGCTACTATAAAATCCTGTATTAACAAATATAAAAGTTTTTCTACTTGGTGCCAACAACATAACCAGTGCCTACTCAGGGCTAGTGTTTCTCTGGTTTTACAATATTTTTTGTGAGTTACTGTAATATGGCCTTTGCCATTTTAGCATGTCTGCCCATGGATCCTCCTCTTTTAATGTATTCTGATGTCAGAATGTTTTTGAAATGGCTTCTGCATAAGAGACCTCCAAGAAAACCCATGGCCCCTCCCTGGGATCTTACTTTTGTCTTAGAGAAGGGTATACGTGCTCCATTTGAACCAGATAATGTGACTGACTTGATGTTCGTAACATGGGAAAGTGTCTTACTGATTGTTCTGCCATCTGCATGAAGAGTATCTGAGTTGCAAACTCTTATGCTAAGTCAACCCTATTTCATTTTCCATAGAGGGTTTTTTTAACTAATCCTTCTTTTATGTATAAAATGGTATCCAAGATTTCTGCAAGCCAAACTATTCATCTCGCTGTTTTCTCTCCTGAACCTAAAAATAACAGATAAAGGATACTCCATACCAACTCCAGTACTATCTTGACAGGACTAAATCTTTTAAATCTTTGGATCAATTGTTCATTTCTTGTGAAGGTAAGAAGGGACAGCCTTTCTCAAAATAGACTTTTTCCAAATGGTTGTCTCAGCCTATTAACTTTTGTTATACTCACCACAACAAAGCTATTTTGGACAGGGTCAAAGTCCACTGTACCAGGGCCTTGGCTTCGTCTTCTACTTTTTTGGAAAGGACTGGATTCTAGAAAAGTATTCTAGAAGCAGCAACTTGGTCCTCTATTCATACTTTCACAAGGCATTACAAGATTGATTCCTTCTCTAGGTCTAGTTCAAGCTTTTCTAGGACCATTCTTCAGGGGCTTATGGACCCTTCCTTTCCACCTCTCAAATTATGTAAGCAAGGGTAATCTACCCATATATCTTAGACTACTGCAGCAATGATCAATATTATGAACATAGTACAGTTGTGTAAGTAAATTTACCATAGCAATAGATGTTCGAATGATCACTGTGGCAGTAGCTACTCCTTCCTTCCTTCCATTCCCCATTTTTTTTGTGTGTGTTCTTTATGCTTGGGTGTGGACACTTATTTTTGTTATTCCTAGCATTATCCTTTTAGGGATCTCCATCCCTGTCTCTTTGGTATGAAAGCACTGAAGGGCTTGACCCTGAAACCTGTCCTTTTAGTCAGTTCAACTTGAGCTAACTGACAGTTTGGGAGTATGGAATGTGCCCTGAAGCTTTGGAAACTGGCTGGCTGTTACATCCTTGGCAGGAGCAGTGATCATCTGAGCATCTACTGGCATGATAAATTGACTTACACAGCTGCACTTTCTGCAACATATCTTTATAAAAATAAATTCTGTCTAGCAGTAACACTGTTACCATACGAGTCTGAGACATAATTTTGATGACTGATAGAACGGACAAAGCCTTGAAATGCATTTTTTTGGTTGTCAATAGACAGTACAGTCAGAGCAACTACAAGGCTGGATGAACTATTAAGAATATTTTATTTGCAATGTGTTTTGAAGGTATGTTGCTTATGTCCTTAGCTTAGACAGAGAACAGATTCAAAGTATAGTTTAAGGAGATCATGCACAGCTCATATTTCTAGAACTTGTCATGAAGTAACAGCTGCTTATCATGCATTCATTTTATTTCTCCCCATCCAGCTCTCCAGAAACTTAAATTCTTTTCCTATCAGGATAAGAAATGTAAAATTATGGTTGCATTTCAGTCATTTGCCTTCAAGTTTCCAACTGTTTTACAGCTATAAGATTCTAAGAATTTGTTCTTGCAGTAGGTATACTTTTCTTTGAAATGTACTTCTACTAGCTTAGACAATATCCCAGGATGCTTTCTAAATAACATGAAACATGGCCTACCAGGCCATCTGGAATCGCTTTTTAACTGAAGCCTCCAAATAGGATTTATGCCTAACAAGTGGAGAACAGCAACAGTTGTTTCTCTGCACAAAGCTGGGCCATCACCTGACCCTGGAAACTGCAGACTCACAAGTCTCATTAGTCTCATACGCAAAGCCTTGTAAAGAATTAGCATTGAAATGATCAATAATGACATAGAAAACCTCCAGAGACTGGACCCAACACAATTTGGTTTTGTCAAGTGCAGGTCATGCCTGCCCAGCCTGATTGACTTCTTTGAGAAGGTCACCAAAGCAATGGATGAGGGGAAAACAGTTCACACTGCCTACTTTGACCTGGCTGAGGCATTTGACACAATACCCCACTTGGGCATTGCTGACAAACTCAAGAGGTTAGGTGTAAATCCTTACATCACCTAGTGGATAGCCAGCTAGCTCAAAGATAGGACCCAGGAAGTTAGAATTGGGGATTCCACCTCTACAAAGAGGCCAGTCGCAAGTGAAGTCCCTCAGGGATAGGTCCTGGAACAACTTCTTTTTGGCATTTACTTCTCTGAAATCAAGGCCAATGCCAAGGGCCTCTGGCTGACCAGATTTTCAGATGACTGCAGATTAGGAGCAGTCATAAAATTCTCCACTGACACTTCTCCAGGAAGGGCTGACATACACAAATAACTTCTGTAAGAGCCAAGGACAAAAACTAAATTTCAAGAAGTACATAATAGTATCCTTTGGGAAGTCATCTACCCCTGGTAAGTATCACGTTGACAACGCACTCCTAAGATTCAACCTAGTAGTTAGGGATTTGGGGACACACATAGACAGTAATCTAGCCTTTGAATATCACGTGTCTACAGTAGTAAGGAAATCATTCTATGTTGTGTGGCTTATAAACAAAGGTATGTATGTCATCTAAGTCCAAGGAGGTCATTGTTCCACTGTATTTAGCATTCATTAGATCTGTCATTTAGCGCAGTCATCCCTTTGCTACATACTTAACTAGGAAAAGCCAACAACTGGAATGTTCACAGAGGTTTCTCACTAAAAGAATACAGGGAGCAAGTAACATGTCTTGTGCAGACCACCTCAAAGCCCTGTGCCTATATTCTGTCTGCTATAAGCTGTTGAGGGGAGATCACCTCCTACATATCTGCAAAACAAACAGCACCAGAATTACTCATTGTAAAGACTTAAACTTTGCCTGTGATAATAAATAGGAGAAGGGAAGTCTGAATGAAGAGGTCAAAACTAGAATCAGAGAGGCTGCAGCCAACTGGCATAGAGTGTCAGGTGTAGTCTATGACAAAAGAATGCTGAAGAAGCTATAAAGTAAAGTCTATGTAACAGTGGTGTGACCAGTACTACTGTATGGTACAGAAACCTGGCAGTAAAGGCAGGGTGAATGAGAAAGCTAGAGATGACGGAAATTAACTGCCTAAGAAGGGTGGTATGATGCGCACTGTGGGATAGATGAAGAAATAAGGACATAAGAGCAGTAACCAAAGTAGCTCCAATTGCAGAAAAGGTTAAAGAGAACAGGTTACAGTGGTTCAGGCAGATGTACAGAAAAGCAGAAGACAATCTGGTGAAGAAGATTTTGGACAGACAGGAGGAAGGTAAAAGGAAATGAGGGCATCCAAAAAAGAGGTGGATGGATTGTGCAAGAGAAGATCTGTGATAGTCAGGTATGAGTGTTGAAGAAGGCAGGTGTGATATTGAATCGAGAGAGATGGTGAAAGTTAACATGACACCCTGACCCCATGTAGAAAATGGGAAGAAGGGGGTTGATGATGATGATGATGAATAAATAGGACCTACTGGAGAGACAGGTATGTATCTCAGAGAGTACTCCTTCTCTGGAACAGGTATCCCATCCATGTGAAGCAGATTTCCTCTCTAACCCAATTCAATTGTAACTTGGACAGTTGGATGGGGAACAGGAAATTCACTGGACAATTGGATGGGGAACAGGAAATTCATTCTTGGTTTCGCACCTATGTCTTTGATGGACACAGGCAGCCAGTAAATGGTTCATCTCTTATCCCCCTGCTTATACTTATCAAGAGTACCAGAACTAGTCAGAGATTTGGGATGCATGGCTAGGCTTAAAAAGGCCGTAGTGGTCATTAGGCTAGTACACACCAATGAAACTATGAACTCATGCACTCTCATCCCTTCCACTTTAGATCTTAGTAGACACCCTGTCTACTTCATTCTTGGATTCTGAACTGAAGACTGCTTTTGGGTGTGCACCCTAATCCATGTTCATTAGTTGTTTGCATCTCTCTTATTTGCACCTCTCACTATGTATATTACATTTTGGAAAAAGTGATAATTTTTTTTCCACATAGCCTGCATGCATAATTGTTTGCAGTGCAGGCTGTATCCTTTTGAGTGCGGCTGCATCTTATACAGTATGTTTGATCAATAGGTGCCATCTTGCCCATTTTTTGTTTTTTTGTATTCATATCATATGTCTTCTGCTTTCCCTTTTATCAGTGACACCCTGAACCTGTTGCAGTCTGCCATAATCATATGTTTATCTCAGATGCATTTTAACTTTCTCTTTTTTCCACAGTTTGATTTTACACATTAAGCTCATATGCTACCTCTGTCATTTGCATAATCATTGATTCATCAGTGCTGCAAATGCCCACTACCTTGTCAGCTGTTAAATATTTCCTAAACAATGCTCACCTCCTCACTTGGATATTACATTATATGGTACGTGATTTTTATCTCTTAAAAAGGATTCATACAGTTTGTCAAATTCAGCGTTATGTTTTCTACCTCAGGTTGGTTACGTAAGCAGTAAGTTTTCAATGGAACCTTCACTTATTTTCTTCTTTCTTTTAATTAACAAAACTTTGTTCAGTAGCTTCTGTATAATTCCAATTCAAAAAATGTATTCCTCATGTATTGTGCACATGAGATTATTACATGTATGGATGGCCACTAAATATCGCACTTAAATACATATATGTCTAAACCAGGCTAATTTGGCCTGACACATCCAAACATTTACAATTATTGAACACAGTACAAGTTAGATTAACCAGGAGATTCTTACGGAATTTTATCCCACATATTCCACATTTTCTGGCTTAATTGTCTGCCCATGTTATGCATTAACTTTTTCTCTTTATCTCCAAAATCATACATGATATCTCTCAATTCTTCTTTTGCTCGTTGCTCATCTTTCTTCCATTTTCTGTTTTCCATTTTCTTGCCACAAACTTCATAAGGGTCAACAGAAATTGATGTGTTTAGCTCTTTTTGAATCTGTTTCTCATTAGCTCTTGCGTGTCTCTTTTCTTACCTATTTTCTTCACTTCTTTCACTTTGCCAGCTGTTGCAGTACCCCACATCATTCACTGGGTTTACTCCCACTCCAGTCACCTCAGTCTAATTCCCGAATTTGAATCCTAAGGGTATCTGGAGGGGGTCTTATCCATCTTCTTGTTGGGGTTCTTGCATATTTATGACCTGCCTGTTTCTACCCCTCTATATAGTGTGGCCTAAGGGGTGGGTAGGCAAGGGGTAGTGTATTGTTTCACTGCTGTGGCAGCTAAGCCTTGTCCTCACCCTATTTCTGCTTTGGGCTATGCCTCCCAGAGTGATGTCCCTTACCTCCGCTAGGAGACATCCACAGAACTACTCATGTATGGTAACATCTAACTTTGATATGGTTTTGAATGATAGGAATTACAATGCAAATTAGTGTTGAGCAGTATTTGTACCTTACTACTACCCACTGTTATGTTGTATCTATATCTCTAGAAATTTGTGTTTGTGCACCATCAGTGATTCACTTTGTAAGGAGTTTTCTCTTTTTTTCCGTTGTTGTGTAAATGTGTAGTTAATATATTTAAGTAAGCAGGTGTGAGGTGCAGGAGGGATCTTGCCCCCCTGCAAAAAAAGAAGTTTTGGAAGAAATTGTTAGAAAATTAAATGAAAAGTTTATTAGATAAAAAGTAATACCTCACATATACATACATGTGTGTGTGTGTGTGTGTGTGTGTGTGTGTGTGTGTGTGTGTGTGTGTGTGTGTGTGTGTGTGTGTGTGTGTGTGTGTGTGTATATATATATATATATATATGCACACACACACATATATAGGATCCGTACTTATGCACGAACGGCAATTTCATCAAAATTGAAACTGAAGATCATACATTCATGAAAGTGCTTTTCATCGAAAAAGCACTTTCATGAAAGTATGATAAAAAATTGGGGAAATCAGCAGGGAATGGCTGTTGCTGAAATCGGAGTATAGTGGGGATAAGGGAATATTCCCTTTTCCCCACTGTAGTGTGATCTCGGAGTGAGAATATAAAAGTGGGGGTGTGTGGGGGGTGCAGCATAAATATTAGTTATGTGTTTTTTGTTTTTTATTTTTTTATTTTTTTTGTTTATGTTAGGGACTTTAGCGAAAGCGCTTTTTCGGTTAAAAGCGCTTTTGCTAAAGTGTGTTCGGTAGATGTGGATTCGGACTATTGAACTTTCGTTCAATAGTACGAGATCCATGTATATATATATATATATATATATATATATATATATATATATATATATATATATATATATATATATAAAAACTTTATCTTTTGCTCTCCTCTTTATGAGGTCTGGTTCTTAATGTGCTGTAAGAGCCAAGCCTAACCATTGGCTTGGCTCTTTTTCAAATATTCCAGGCTTGCACACATCTATGTATGCACATATGCATTTTGAGAAGGTGGGAGCCAAATAAAAGTATGATATTTCACTTTCTGAGGAATATGTTATTACTCTTTCTGGACTATCAAAAGAGTGAGTGACTATGGGGCTTTGATGGTAATATTTTATCTTTATAACTGGGGTACCATGCAGTTATCAGGAGAAAGCAAAGTCATTTAGTCAGTAAAGGATATTTTAAATTACACCAAAGGCTTTGACAAGTGGCTGGGTGGAAGAGACATACCACTGTGCTTTGAAGGCAGATTCTGCAGTGGGTGATTTAAGTAAGGAAGACAAACCAGGAAGTATGTGGTGTTAACGCATGCCAGGATTTAGGTAGCAAACTGTACACTGTGTCAGTTGGTTCTGAATTTATCAGTAGGTTTGAATATTTTGGTGGTGAAATGTTGAGGTGAGTTGTCCTTGATTTTATATCAACATCAACGTAAGTTGCTTTATGGTACATTGTAAAATGCATTAAGCATTACATATGCTTCTTTGTGGCAATATTCATGACCTACTGCTGTCAAGTTAAGGGGAGGGTTAACACTTTTCAGAAGGATGACGTAAGAATCTTACTTTATGTACTTCAGATATTTTGAAATAATTTTCATTTTATTTGATTTTCAGAACCCAAGGAAAAAATACTATGCACTGAATAGCACAGCAATGCAGATTTTTCCATCCTCAGAAAAATAATTGTGTAGCACTTGTTTGTTCTTTTTAGAAACTGCTTTGCATCAGTTCTTTACAGATAATTTTCAGCATTCAGGTGTTACTAACAAGCTACCTGTCATCACCTTCTTGTTACTGGAATCCAGATTTGCCTTTTCTGCCCTTTTTACATCCTTTAATTAATTTTTATTTCCACATTCCTATTCTGTTCTGTTTTTTTTTCAGTTTCCTGAATATACTTTAATTAGCTTGCGGTCTGACAAAGTGCATTTGTTAAAGTTCTGCTAACTACAGACTGATATATTTTGTGATATGGGAAGCTGTCAAAACAGATGTTGCTCCATACATACTTAAAAGCATCCGTCTCTTACTGCTATTTCAGCATACTGTTGTCATTACACCAAATTTGTGTATGCCTTCTGTTAAGCTGTTTGCAATTGCAAATATTAGTAATGTTACAGTTTGCTGCTATTTCAGTCCTACTGTAAGTATACTGTTGTTAAATTGGAAACTTGTTCAAACTGGGTCTATATTAGCAAATCGATGTGGCACAAAGCCGAACACCATTTCATCAATGCATATGTGTCGAACCCCCAGGTAAATGAGTGATCAGATGTTTGTACTGGTGTGTCATGTATAAATGGCCTACCGATTTTTTTCCCTAGGAAAAAATCAGTGATCTGGCCATTCAGTTACCTGGGAGTTAGACACATATGTGTTGATGAAACTGTGTTCAGCTTTCTGCCACACATATGTGTTGATGAAACTGTGTTCAGCTTTCTGCCGCTTCGATTTGCTAATATAGACCCATTCTACTCTACTGCCATGGAGCCTGGGCCGTATTCAGAGGATCTAGGACCAATCTACCTGGCCAGTCATGAAATCAAGTAAATGAATAAATAAATTAATTAATTCATTCTGAGCAAATCTGAATTTTTTTTTTGTATGGTTTTGTAGTATTGCATATATCTTGCAGATGATACCGCTGCTCTGGAACAGACTCCCCATCCACATAAAACAAATTTCATCCCTGTCCATAATTTAGTGCAGTTTGGCTCTATGGATGAGAAACAGAAAATTTACCCCATGACTTCCCCTTGTTGTACTAATGTACAGGTGCAGTTACTAAATAGTATGAGAGGACCCATGCATGTGATAAAGTATCTATGGTATGATCCCAGTTATTCTCATTAGGGGTAATATATAATTATTGACTATGGGATGAGTAAGGCAAATCTTTAACCAAATGGGAATAGTTAATTCAAGCAGAAACATGGAAATTGCCTAGGCTTAAAATGGCCCAAAAGGGCACCTAGCCCAGTACTTACCTGTGATAAACCTGGTAGAGTTGTACTTTTCACTGCTGTTTTAGTCTCTTCTTCATTTCCTTCTCCTCCTCCTCCTCAAGAGCATGTGTAAAAGTGAAGCTCAGTGTAAAATGTTAAATCTGGTCATAAAAAGTCTGGGGAAAAAAATACTTTTATTTACCTTATAATGCTGTTGCAGTATCCGCAGAGTGGAGTGCGATTGCTAGCAGGGAACCTTTCTGCCCTCTGAACAAGACCTCGGTGGCTTGAAGGTGATGTGTATGGTGCTGGACCTGGAGCTGGAGCTGGTGCTCGAACTGGAGGAGGAGCTGGAGCTGGTGAGTATACTGGAGGTGGGGCTGAGACAGGCAGTGGAGCTGGCTGAGTGTACTTGGTAACAGTGCTGGTTGATTTTCCAGGGCTAAACTTAGTGGCAAAGGTCTCGTCTGATACCCATGGTGGGCGATTGGAAGAGCCAGGAGCTGCAGGCTGCACTGATATTGGTGCTGGCGTTGTTTTAGGAACATCAAAAATAAAAGGTTAGCAGTTGATAACAGTCTGTATAAGTCCAGAGTTAATAAAATATCTCACTCATCCAGGTTAAAAAAGTAAGACATTATTATTAATTATGATTTTGTGAAAAGTAATTACTTGCAGCAGTCTGTGACTCATGGGATTTTAGTTTCTATATGTGCAAATAATTTATCAGAAGAAATAATTGTGACAATATTTATTTGGCTAGTGATGGTTGTTCTTACTTCCAGAAATCTAGCCCCACTCATACTCAATGGGCCAGATTCCAAAAGACTTGCTGTCAGTTTAAGGTGACTTACTCCAGTGTGTGCAAATGCTAGTGAATGCAGTATTTCTGAGAGAAGATGAACTGTCTGAAAACTACTTGGAACACTTCACATACAGTAAAATTCACAAAATATACCAAACATGGTAAACTCAGCTATATAACTAAATCTGATCACCTTGTGAAACACCAAGAAAAACATCATATACAACAGAGTTAAAATATTATATCTGCTAAACATATTTATGGGAAATATCACATGCAAATTTAAGTACAGAGAACTTTACAGCAGGAATCTTGAAGCAATTTACGTAAGAAAGGTACTTCAAGAAGATGAGAGTGTACAGCTCTGTTAGATATTACCATAACAGTAGGTGTAACCAGATATCAAGGCGAAAAAAGCGGAGATCGCACCCAGCAAAATTAGTGCACAAAACTCTTTATTTAACGCTGCGGATACCACACGTTTTCGTCCATCAAACCATAGACTTCATCAGAAATACTTTAATTAAAACCATTCGTCTTATATACCTGACTTGATCTGATTTCTTTGGCATAGAGAGGTTCTAAGAATTCAGAATCTCCTTCAAGCTTTAGACCTTTCTCAGTAATTCTTAGATGTCCCATTCCATCCTTTTCTTCTGAAAGAGTCTTTAGATTCAGTGAAGAATAAGAAGGTCAGGAAAGAAGTTATCCGTGGTGGAAGGCTCCCTCTGAAACTTTTAGGTTTTTAAAGTGCATACTGGTAGGGATGACAATCTTCAAAATCTATAAACTTAAATGGAATTTATCCCAGCTTTACTGCTTTTAGTATTTCTCTCAAAACTGCAGCTACTATAGTACTAAAAGATGGAGTGGGACATCTAAGAAATACCGAGAACCTCTCTATGCCAAAGAAATCAGATCAAGTCAGGTATATAAGATGAATGGTTTTAATTAAAGTATTTCTGATGAAGTCTATGGTTTTATGGATGAAAACGTGTGGTATCTGCAGCATTAAAATAAAGAGTTTTGTGCAATCATTTTGCTGGGTGCGATCTCAGCTTTTTTCGCCTTGATATCTGGTTACTGGTTGCTTTTGGCAGAACTACTCCAGGTTGTTTCATAACAGTAGGTGTCCTACTTCTCGCTGTTGCAGTATTCTTTGCTAAATAGATATCCTACCAAGGGTTGCCAAACATCCTGCCAGCATGCCAAAGCCTTGGCTCCTTCTAGGCACCGTACATCAGACATATGTCCTATGTCTAAGGTACAAGGTACGTAAGTGATATATGAGTGCCTAATCTTCAGAAATGAATTGTCCCAGGAGAACTAGAGCAACCCAAGAAGAAAAGCATGTACACGTGCATCCAAAAAGGGGAAAAAATAACCCCCTGATCAGATAGAAATAAACAAAGCAGAAAGGTTGGTAGGAAGAAGGATGGAACACTGCAACAGTGAGAAGCAGGACAGCTACTTTTGTGCTAAGATCTTACACAACTGCACTATGTCTTTCCTTATCACTGTTGCAGTCTTCTTTAAAAAGGTGAGAATACAAAAGCTGCTGGAGAAAGTAGAAGGAGGAAGTCACAGAGGAGCCCTCCAATAATCCATGCAGGATGGCCCTGGTAAAACAAGCTCTGGCCTTAGAAATAACATTCAACTTATAGTGTTTAGTAAAGGTGTGTGCAGAAGGCCAAGTATTAGCATCCAGAATAGATGTAGTTATACAGACCCTTGAAAAGAGCACAGGAAGAGGCTACTGCCCTGGCAGAGTGAGCACAACCAGAAGAAGAAAGCTGGTTACCATGAAAAGAATAACAAAAGGAAATGGCCTTAAAAATTCAAGAAGAGATGGTTTGCTTAGAAACAGCTAAACCCAACTTTTTTGAATAGAAAGAAACAAAACATTGCTAAAATCTTCTTATACCATTAGTCTCGTCAAAGTAATATCTGAGCTGTCTAAGTAGATCTAAAGTATGAATAATTATTTCACTGTAACTGTAGAGAAGGGAAAAAAGAAGGAAGGTGAAAAGTTTTAGAGAAAAGTCATTAACCACCATGGGCATAAAAAGATGGATTAGTGTGAAAAGAAAGTACAGTTGTGTAAATTCGTATCATAACAGTAGATGTCATTCTCTTCATTGTTGCAGTATTCATTATAGAAGGGATGTTCCGCTCTGTGCAGCCCAATGCTTGGCCAATGTAAAAAAAGCCTAAAAGAGATCTTGTTTGTGTTGTATGCCACATTTATGCTCCCTGCACAGAACAATATAGGGCATAAAAGGGACGTATGGATGAAACTACCTTGAGCTGACTTGCCCCATAACCGAACAGTTGCCATAGGTCAAAGGAGTCCATCCAGAAGGAAAAAATGTAGAATAAACAAGAGTAGTTTGTAGGGAGGGAGCAAATACTGCAACAGTGAAGAGAAGAACATCTACTATTATGGTAATATTTTATACAACTGTACTATGACAGCGGTGAGGTCTGCGGTGGGAGTGATGGATGCATTTAAGGTGGAGGTGGAATTACATCAAGGATCAGCTCTGAGCCCTTTCTTATTTGCAATGGTGATGGACAAGTTGACAGACGAGATCAGACAGGAGTCCCTGTGGACTATGATGTTTGCAGATGACATTGTGATCTGTAGTGAGAGTAGGGAACAGATGGAGGAGACCCTGGAGAGGTGGAGATATGCTCTAGAGAGAAGAGGAATGAAGGTCAGCAGGACTAAGACAGAATATGTGTGTGTGAATGAGAGGGAGGATAGAGGAATGGTGAGGATGCAGGGAGTAGAGGTGGCGAAGGTGGATGAGTTTAAATACTTGGGATTAACAGTTCAGAGTAATGGTGAGCGTGGAAGAGAGGTGAAGAAGAGAGTACAGGCAGGATGGAGTGGGTGGAGAAGAGTGTCAGGAGTGATTTATCACAGACGAGTACCAGTAAGAGTGAAAGGGAAGGTCTACAAGAGGGTAGTGAGACCAGCTATGTTATATGGGTTGGAGACAGTGGCATTGACAAAAAGGCAGGACTCAGAGCTTGACGTGGCAGAATTGAAGATGTTCAGATTTGCACTGGGTGTGACGAGGGTGGACAGGATTAGGAATAAGTATATTAGAGGGTCAGCCCAGGTTGGAAGGTTTGGAGACAAAGCCAGAGAGGCAAGATTATGTTGGTTTGGACATGTGCTGAGGAGGGATGCAGAGTATATTGGGAAAAGGATGCTAAGGATGGAGCTGCCAGGTAACAGGAAAAGAGGAAGGCCTAAGATAAGGTTTATGGATGTAGTGAGAAAGGACATGCAGGTGGTTGGTGTGACAGAGCAAGATGCAGAGGACAGGAAGAAATGGAAGCAGTTGATCCACTGTGGTGACCCCTAATGGGAGCAGCCGAAAGAAGAAGAAGAAGAAGAAGAAGAAGTACTATGTCCCTCTATATCACTGTTGCAGTATTTGTTATAGAATGGAGAGTAAAAACCTCAAGAAACAGAAAGGGAGGGGGAAGGCTGAGAACAGCCCTCAACAAACCCACATAAAATAGTTTCAGCAAAACCTCCTCTAGCCCTAGAAACCAAATCCAACTTATAATGCTTAGTAAATGTATACACGGAAGACCAAGTAGCAGCTTCAAGGATGGAATTGGTGGCCAACCCCTTGCAAAAGGCAACAGAAGAGGCAACAGCTCTAGTGGAATGAGCTCTAACAGAAGCAGAGACATGCCATGAAAAGAATAACAAAAGGAAATGGCCTTAAATATCCTGGAGAAGATGGTTTGCCTAGAAACAGACAAACTCAGAGACCTGGGATGAAAGGAAGCAAAAAGCTGATCAGACTTACAAACAGTTCTAGTTTTATCCAAACAGTACTTGAGCTGTCTGTGCAAATCCAAGGTATACAGGACCCTCTCACTAGCAGAATGAAGAGAAGGGAAAAGGGAAGGGAGTTGCACTGATTGATTCATTGACTTCCTTGGGCGTAAACGAAGGATTAGTATGAAGGAATACCCTGTTCTTGTGAAAAACCAAAAATAGTCATAATGGTCTGGAGCTCAGAAACCCTCTGAGAAGAAAGGAGCAAGCAACAAAACAGTCTTCCAGGTACAATTTTGCAAAGAAATAGAATCTGCAGGCTCAAAAAGAGCCTGAGTCAATTTTTCTAAAACAAAATTAAGGTTACAAGGAGGAGGAATAGGTTTTCTTGAAGGCGTAATTTTCAGGCCACTCTTAAGAAATTGTTTCACCTCAAAACAAGAAGTCAAAGGTGGATTCAAGGTCAGACAAGCAGAAATGGCTGACAAATGGGCCTTTACAGAAGAAAAGGCCAAGCCAGACTGGAGCATTTCACACAAATAAGAGAGGACTGGAGGGACCTCCACTAAAAATGGGTCCTAGTTATGAACATAGCACCAGATTGAATTTTTTTTCCATTTGGACATATAAGATTTTTCTCGTTGAGGGTTTCCTTGCCTCGTGTAAAACCCTGAGCATGTCTTCAGAAAAGAGGTGCCTAAAAGGGATCAAAACCCTATTACACACAATGTCAGTTGCAGAGTGGACAAGCAAGGATGGATGAGAGACCCCTTTTCCTGTGTGAGGAGATTCAACCAGTGAGGTAACTTGTGATGATTGCCCTTAGCCAAATGCATTAAGAGAGGGAACCAGTGCTGTATCATCCAAAAGGGAGTCACTAGCAAGATTTTTGGGGAATCCAGCTAAATCTTCTGCAGGACTCTTTGAAGCAGAGGAAGAGGAGGGAAAGCATAAAGAAACCTACCCTTCCAAGTAAAGGAAAGGGTGTCTATTTTCCATGCCAAATGGTATGGCACTCTGAAACAGAAGAGAGGAAGCTGCCTATTCAGATGGGATGCAAAATGATCTACCTGAGGAATACCCCACCGATGGATAATGTCCAAAAACACATCTCTGTGAAGCATCCATTCATGAGCCTGTGTTTTGGACCTGCTCAGAGAGTATGTCACAACATTGTGCTCTGAAGGAATGCATACTGCCTGAAAAGTTAATACTGCCTGAAAAGTTAACTGATAACTGAGAGCCACTTCCCAAGCCTGAAGTGCCATCCTACAGAGGAGGTAAGTTTTTCATGCCCCCCTGCTTGTTGACATACCACATCACTGTAGTGTTGTCTGTGTACACCTTCAAAAAGCCTGGAGAGAACATGGGCTGAAAAACCTGAAGGGTCAGAATCAGAGCCCTCATCTCTTTGATGTAGATAAGGTCTGACTTCTGATGGGGAGGCCAAAGACCCTGAATCTACATGTGACCAAGAGATGCACCCCATCCCATGCATTGGTGAACAGTTCCTGAGAAGGGACAGGAGGCTGAAAGGGCTGGCTTTGATTGAGAGCGAACTGTCACATCCACCAGTCAAATATCATCTTGAGACAGGGAAGGAGAGGTACACTGAAATTCACTGGGTGATGACGCCGCAGCCAAACTAACTTGAGGTAGCACTGAAGCTTCCACATATGCAGTCTGGCAAGAGGTAGCACTGGAATAGAAGAGGCCATGAATCCCAAGGCCCAAAGGAATTCCCCGGCTGGTATGGCAGTCAGAGGAAGAAGAGATCGAATGAAGTTTGTCAAAAACAATACCTTTGGAGGTGGAAGACAGGCCAACATTGGCACTGTCTGAATCCTGCATTCCAGATTAGCATGATCCTGAGAGGGAATCAGGACATACTTTTGGAAGTTGATAGTAAACCCCAGACTTTGAAAAAGAGAGATGGTGAATTGTAGATCCTGCAACAATCGACTGGGGGAAGGAAACTGAAGCAGCAGGCCATCTAAATAAGAAAAAATCTGAATGCCTTGGAGCCTCTAGAAAATAATCACAGGAGCTAGGCATTTGTGAATACCCTTGGGGCAGTAAAGAGGCGAAAGGGCAAAGCAGAGAACTGAAAATGAGAGGAAAACACAGAGAAATGTAAAAACTTAGGGATATGAAGGTAAGCACCTTTCAAATCTAAGGACACCAGAAAAGCCTGGGATAATAAAAGAGGAAACAGAGCTTGAAGAGTAAGCATTCAAAAAGAAGGGATCTCGAGAAAAGTATTGAGCCAGGAGAAATCCAAAATAGGTCTCCAAGTGCCCTCCTTTTGAGGAACCAGGATCATCCTGGAATAAAACCCTCTTCTTACTTGGGAAGGGGGGACAGATTGAATGGTCCCTTGGTTCAACAGGGACCCTATAACCTCTGGGAAATGAGGAAGTTACTCTAGAGGAGGTTGCGGAATTCCTGAAAAAGGAGGTAGAGATTTATATACCATTAAGTTATCCTGATGGATGATAGAAAGAACCCAAGAGTCTGAAGTGATGAGAAGCCAATTTGGAAGATAAATGGAGAGGTGAAGAGACAAAGGAACCTGGTTTATAGGTCAGGGGGCAAATTGTCAAAGAGAAGCATTCTTATCAGATAAAAGAGGCTTCTACGGCACAGAAATCTGAGAAGCCTTAGCAGAGGGGGCCCACCTCCCACCCTTCCTTCCCTTAGATGCCTGGCCAGGTTACCTGCGACAAAAACAGACCTGGAAGGATAATGCCTTTGGAACTTAGGGATAGGCGAGACAAAAATATGTTTATGGTCTTGCAAGGCTTTGCCTTTCTCTTGAAGAGACTTAAAGGTGTCAGCAGCAACAGTCCTAAAAAGACATGTATTATCCAAAGGGGCAAACAACAACTTGGTCTTAATGTCCTCAGGAATAGACTGGAGATGAAGCCAAGAATAATGCCTCATGATGGACCCAAAAGCTGCTGCCCTAGAAGAGGTGTCAACACTTAATAGAGTGGCAAGCCACTTGAGAAACAGGACCTAAAAAAGATAAGGCAGAGGATTTGCCATCAGAATCAGGGAGGGCAAAGATAACCTGACAAGCCTGAGCAATCAAGCCCAGAGCATACATGGTCATGTGGGTCTGGTAATTAATAGCCATAAAGGTGAAAGTAGAAGCAGTATAAACTTTCTTGCCAATCCACTCCATTGCCCTACTAGCCTTATCAGAAGACAAAAGTTTGGAAGAGAGCAAATGTTTAGAAGGTTTGTCAGAAGAGACTGACATCATGGTAGGATCAGCAGAAAGACATTTAAATAAAAATAAACAATCCTCAGGAACCTTATAGAACCTATCAGGTTTCTTAAGAGCAGGAGGCTGAGAATCAGGAGACTTGGAAAGTATCCAACAAGGATTGGAAGAACTCCTTGGTCAGCCTCAGTAAGAAGCTGAGATCCCTCATAAAATCATCCAAAGCTAGTTATGAAAACAAAATCGCCACTGATTTTAAAGACAGCCTCAAAGCATTCTATAGCTATGTCAAGAATCTCAATGGCAACACTCAGATCTGCTCTGTTACAGCACAATGGCACTAAATATACAGAACCAACTGATATTGCCAACATCCTGGCAGATAGGTTCAGTGCTAACTTTGCCCCCCTCTCACCCCCTAAAGGGCCCATCTCTATACCAGAAGAATGCAAAGTTCCTGTAATCACGGCTGCACAGCTAAAAATCACAGTCTCCAAAGCTAAGAACACAGCATCCATGGGACCTGACAACATCCCAGGCTGCGTTCTACATGAACTACAGAATGAACTGGCACCCCACCTAGGTACCATGTTCTATCATGGCCTTACCTCAGGCTTTGTGCCCACTGAATAGTGCACAGTGATGGTCATCCCACTCCACAAAGTGGGAGGCACCATGGACCCTGGGAACTGCCATCACATTAGCCTGATGAGCCTGGTCTGCAAGGCTGTGGAACGTATTATCATGGAACTTATAAACAATGACATTGGTAATCTCCAGACTCTGGACCCCACCCAGTTCAGATTTGTAAAATGCAGATCATGTCTCCTAAACCTGATAGACTTCTTTGAAGCGGCCTCCAAAGCTGTAGATGAGGGTAAGGTGGTTCAGACAGCCTATCTAGATCTTGCCAAGGCTTTCAACACCACCCCCACACTGGAATTATAGATAAACTCACTAAACTAGGTATAAATCCCTATGTCACAAGATGGGTTGCCAGCTGGCTCACTGACAGAACCCACACTGTGAAAGTAGCAGACTCTAAATCCGACTTCAGACCAGTAACAAGTGGAGTACCACAGGGTTCAGTCCTGGGTCCTCTCCTGTTTGGTATTTACTTCTCTGAAGTACAGGCTAACACAGAAGGTCTTTGGCTAACGAAGTTCGCAGATGACTTCAAACTAGGAGCCATAATCAAAACTCCTAACAATGTGGACCTAAAGGGCCTCACTGAGACAGATGCCTGGTGTCAAAGGCATGGCCTCAAACGCAATGTCAAAAAAAGTGCATTGTCATCCCTTTTGGTAAAAACTCTGTACCCATGAACTACCACATAGGTGGTAGTCTACTTAACACTGAAAGTGTGATAAGAGCCCTTCGGACACAGGTGGACACTAGTCTCTCCTTTGATAATCACATCGCCACAGTAGTCAGGAAATCCTTCTACGTAGCACACCTCATCCCAAAAGGTTTCTCATCCAGGAAAAAAGAGGTGATTGTTCCCCTCTACTCATCACTCATTAGACCCATTATAGAATACAGCACCCCTTTTGGTATGTACCTCACAAGACTGCAAAGGCCTCAGAAATACCTCACAAAGAGGATTACCAGCCTCAATCAGATGCCCTATGCAGACCATCTCAAAAAACTCCATCTTTACTCCGTCACATATCACCTACTCAGAGGTGATCTCTGCCTAAAATACAAAGCTATGTCAAACCCAGTGCTACTGGACATGCTCCACTTAAAGAAATCCTAATCCCTCCAAGTCACACTCTCTAGGGACCTAAATCTTGTCACCACAATAAACAGAAAATGCTGGAGAGATAGATTCTTGTCCCAGAGACTTCCCATACTCTGGAACAAACTACCTATATATTATCAAACAAAGATCCTCATTAGCACTCTTCAAGAAACATCTTGATGACTGGATGGGAGATAGGAAATTCACCCCAGGGATCACTTATGTGGATCTGCTCAACAGGGGCACAGGAAAATAATTTTCTTGGGTGGTGAATGCCAGGGTACCTTATTGGCTAGGCTTATATAGGCCCTAGGGCCAATAGCCTAGTACCTACCTATGAACCTATAAGGCAGTCATTACAAGAGGACTTGCCAATTGGTTTAGGAGTATCCACCTGAAGCAACTCATAACATCTTATCTGACTATCAGACACTTGAGAAGACTCACACTTAAAGAATTCCATCATCCAAACAATTGTCATAGGACAAACTGAAACATGCTTCAGTTTTTGTCATTTCTTAGAAGAGGCATCAACCCTAGCAAATACAAGAGGTTCTGACCTTGGCAAGATTTGAGAAGAGAACCCGGAACTTCCTCCCTGACCAGTATCAGCAGAATCTCTCTATGACTCTCCAAGATAATTACCCATGGTTCTCCTTCAATGTCTCGAGCAGATGCCTGCAAAGCTTCAGGGGATGTGTGAAAAGACAGATCCATGCCGGCTTCCAGTGGGGTTGTGGCAGAGGAAATCAATGTAAACACTGAATGGCCTACAGAGCCATTACTTGCTTCTAGAGGGATGTCATGTGGAGGCTGTAAAGCTAAAGAATTCAGCTGAGACTTCTTGGCCTTCTTCTTATGTAGCAGGAGTATCTCAGGGTTAAAGGATTCTGCCATGATACCCCGGGATAACTGTCTAAGGTGTTGGTTTTCATTGAAAGGAGACTCAGGGCTAACAGGCTCCTCTTCATCAGAACCATAAGCCACAGGTGAAGGCATCTTTGAAGAATAGGACAAAGACCCCTCACCAGACAGGGAATCCTCATCTGAGAAATCTGGTTCTCTAAGCCATTAAGAAAGGGTAGAGGAGGCAAAAGAAGTTGTAGGTAGTTGCGTCCATACATCCGTTTTATGTCCTGCATTCTGTGTAGGGATCATAAATGTAATGTATGGTGCAAACAAGATCTCTTTTAGTTTTTTTTCTCTTCTATAATGAATACTGTAACAGTGATGTAGAAAGACATCTTCTATCTCAGTGAAAAACCAAAAAAGGGGGAACAGCCATGAGTGCCTGAAGTTCAGAAACCCATGTGATGCCCCAGCACTGGCCCAGTAATCAAGGAGCCTCAATCCTGACCACTGGCAACAGTGGGGGATGTACGCACTGGGAGGATGACAAGTACACATACAGTAAAGTGCAATTTCGCTTAAGAGCACACAGAGACCACAGTCAGTCTGGGGCTGGTTTCTCCCTCTTTCTGCAGATCCCCAATAAGACTCCCCACTGGCACAGCTATAAAGCTGAGTTCTTATCTAGGTTTCCAAGCTAAGTCCTCCAACACTCTCTCTGTCCAGCCAGTGCTTCGTGTCCTTGCCTAAGTATCTGACACACACACTCTTGGATTTGTTTTACACACACACACACACACACACACACACACACACACACACACACACACACACACACACACACACACACACACACACACACACACACACACACACATGCATGTCTCACAAATATCAGCCACAATGATAGGTTTAAATATATTTAATAATAAATAATAAAAGAACAAGACAATACTCAGTAAGTAATCAGTTACATCAGAGTTCAAAATCACAGGAAATATTTAAAACAACATTGCAGGACAGTGTCAAATAAAGAAAACATCTAACCTATACTTTAGTATATTCCTATCTGAATCTAAAAGAGTTACTATGCCCTAAAAACTTACTTACAGAACAACAAGCAGGCAGAAATGGTGAGTGGATCTTCTTATTAGGTCAAAGACAAATTACAAAATGCCCTCTCTCTCTCTCTCAGAGAGTTCTTAAATTAATATCAAATATTACTGCAGAGTTAGTGTGGATGACATCACTTTTTGTCACCTGGCTTTAATTCCCAGGCTAAACCCAATTGTCAGGAACTACCAACATTTAGCATCTCCCTGTGAAAAATACATAAAAGCTTCTGCTCAGAGCTGTGCAGCCGTTGGAAGTCATAAAGCAATAAAACACTTCCACATCTCAATCCTAGTAATTACCTCTCTTTCAAGACAATACAAAAAACTTGTAGCTCTAGACAATGCGTCTGTTACTGCACTGAAACTGAGAGATAACATCTTTTGTTTATGGCCCAGCTATAAAATAACTTAACCTCAACTATTCTTAAGTTTTGCAAGTTAATCTTCTATGTTCCAGTAGGGTACACTGTGGATACATCTTTGAAGCTCAGTACTGTACAAACCCTGTTCAATACATACTTTTGAACCAGCAGTTGTTGTTGTGTCTTTCGGCTTATCCCGGTTAGGGGTCGCCACAGTGGAACTCCGGTCCGCTAATGTTTGGTAGTGGATTTTTACGTGCCGAGGTACCAGCCCTGACGCACAACCTTCAACGAAGGCACGCTCATTCACGCATGCCTCCACACAGAAGACGCTCTAGCTGAGAATTGAATGGGACACCTCTTGCTGTGAGGCGACAACGCTACCACAGCACCACTACCGTGGTTGCCTGTACAATAAATACTTTTGAACCAGCAGTTTACAATACATACTTTTGAACCAGCAATTTAATATATACATAATAAACATACAGTTCTAATACATTTGTAAGACAAGCTTATGAATCATGTTGATATTCACAAATTATATATGATGATTTACAAAATTCCAGACAGCTGGGCTGGCAGTATCTCCTTTTGTTACATTTCTATATAAATCATATTAATATAATTATTTACAACATTCCAGATAGCTAGGCTGACAATGTCACAATCCATTTGGCAGAAGTAAGGGCTACAAGCTATACAGTTTTCCAAGTACAACACTATAAAGAAAAAGAGACTACAAGCTCAAAATGAGGTTGATTCAATTTTCAAGAACAAACTTAAGGTCCCAAGAAGGAGGGATAGGCTTTCTTACTGGCCTTATATGAAGTACGCCTTTCAAAAATTGTTTCATTTCAAATCTAGAAGCAAGTGGTGAATTTACATAAAGACAGGCAGAGATGGCCGACAAATAAGCTTTAACAGAAGAGTACGCCAGGCCAGAATTTGGCAGTTCACAAAAATAAGAAAGCATCACAGGAATACCCACAGAAAGAGGATCCAGAGCATGAGTATGACACCAAATAGACAATGTCTTCCATTTACCTACACAGGATTTTCTAGTAGCAGGTTTTCTAGCCTCCTGCAAAACCTGAAGCATGTCCTCAAAGAATTGGTGTCTAAAAAGGAATCAAAACCCTATCAGCCAAAGTGTCAATCTGTAGGGTAAGTAAATGGAGTTGAATTACAGATTCCTTATCCTGAGTGAGAAGATCCATCCTGCAAGGTAACTTGTGGTGATTGCCACCAGCTAGATGAAATAGAAGGGGGAACCAGTGCTGTCTGGGTCAAAAGGGAATCACCAGCAAGATTTTAGGCCTGTCCCACATGATTTTGTGCAGGATTTTTGTCAAAAGAATAAGAAAATGAGGGTAAGTATATAGAAATACCCCCTTCAAGTAAAAATGTTTGGTGAGTACTTTCCAAACCAGAGGACTTGGCACTCTGGAACAGAAGCGGATCAGTTGCCTGTTCAGAGGGGAAGCAAATATATCTACTTGATGAGTACCCCACCAATGTACTGCATGCAGAAAAACATTCCTATGAAGCATCTATTCTGGATCTGCTCAGATTATCTGTCACAAGGTTGTGCTCTGTGGGAATGTAATCTGCCTGCAGAGTTAGTTAATGACTGATTGCAAAATCCCAACCCTGAAGAGCTAACCTGCAAAGAAGGTGAGATTTTGTGTCCCCTCCCTTGTTTGTTTATGTACCACATAACTGTGGTGTTTGTAAAAAATCTTAAAGGACCTGGAAGCCAAAGAGGGTGCAATGCACGAAGAGCTAGAAGCAGGGCTGTCATTCTTTTCTTTTATGTTAGTATGGTCCACTTGTTGCTGGGGAGGTCAAACACCCTGGATCTTGATGTTGTTGGAAGAAGTTCCCCTACCCTGATTGGAAGCATCTGTGTACAGGTCCTGAGTGGGAAGAGGGACTTGAAAAGGCAAGCCTGGATTAAGAGAAATCTGCTGAATCCACCAGAGGAACTTAAGTTTGAGGCAAGATGAGAAAGGGATGAGAAGACCCAGAGCATGGCACTGTTGAAGGCAAACAGTTTGAAATACCACTGAAGCTTCCTAATGTGGAGCCCTGCAAAAGAAACCATAGAAATAATGGAAGCCATGACCCCAGACCTCAAAGAAACTCTCTTGTAGAGAAAAATGTGACCATAAGTAAACAGTTAAGGAAGGGAGGTGGAAGCAAGGCCATCACTGGCAAGATCTGAATCCTGCAACCCTAAAAATCTTGGTCTTGAGAAGGGGTAAGAAAGTACAGTTGTGTACACTTACCATAAATGTAGATGTTCAAGTGTATTCACTGTTGCATTCATCACATTCAGGTTATCCCTGCCAGGGTAGCCCTAGGCTGGCCTGAATACCAAAGGCTTAGTATTTCTGCATCTGTTGCTGTCACTTCAGAAATGATGTCAGGTTATCAGTAGTATAAAGTAAAGCAGCCAATGCCATTACATCAGTTTTCCTTGCCCTAACCTGTCAGGAGCCCCCAAATAGGAGCCAGGTTCTGGTGGAAGAACTCACCAGTAGAAAGTAAATACCAATATGTCCCTTGTAAGAAAAGAGAAGAAAAAAAGGGGATGGAGGGAGGGAAACCAGGACTGCAACAGTGAATACACTTGAACATCTACATTTATGGTAAGTGTACACAACTGTGCTATGTTCTTCGTGTTTCACTATTGCAGTCATCACATTTGGGTTGATTCCCAAAGCTGAGGAAATGGGTGGAGGCAGTCAAGGAAACTAGGGGCTGGCTAGGATGTCATGCAAGACTGCAGAGGCAAACTCTGCCCTGGATTTGGAGAAGGGAGGCAGGTGGTAATGTTTGGTAAATGTATGAACAGATGTCCAGGTGGCAGCCTCCAGGATGTCCCTGGTGGGGACTCCTCTGAGGAAAGCTGCAGAGGTGGAGGCTGCTCTGGTGGAGTGAGTCCTGACCCCTTGGAGGGAGGCTTTCCATGTTGTTTGTAGCGGAAATGGATGCAGTGTGCTATCCATTTAGAAATGGTTTGTTTGGAGATGGCTTTGCTTTCTGCCCCTGTAGCAAAGCTAACCAGCAATTGATCAGACTTTTTGAAGGATTTAGTTGATCGAGGGGTGTGAGAAAGGGGACTGCTCAGTGGGAAAATGAGCAGAGATAGCAGAGGCATGAATTTTAATAGAGGAAAAAGAGAGGCCGCTGTGTAGTAGGTCAGCTAAGTAATCCAGGATGAGAGGGAGGGAGGGCTGTGCTGTACTGGCTCCCTTAGCCTGAATCCAGGTGCAGAACCTTTTCCATTTGTCAGCATAAGACTTTCTAGTGCTAGGGCATCTGGCCTCATGTATAGCATCTAGAACCTGTTTACTGAGGTTGGCAGATTGATCGGGGGTTAGGGAATAAGCCAAGCTGCCAAATTGAGTGTCTGCAATTGGGGATGCATGAATTCCCCTTCCCTCTGGGTCAGGAGGTTTGGAATCTAAGGAAGATGCCATGGTGGCAGTGGGGAAAGGCTGTGCAGAAAGGGATACCAGTGCTGGTGAGGCCAGTCTGGAGCTATAAGAATTGTCCTTGGTTTTTCCTCCTTTATTTTGAGCAGTACCCTGGGGATGAGAGGTAGTGGAGGGAAGGTATAGACCGATAGATTGACCCAGGGGAAGGACAGGGCATCCACTTTCCAAGCCATGCAGTGATGCTCCTTGGTGCAGAATTTGCTGAGCTGATGGTTGCTGTGGGAGTCAAAGAGGTCGACCTTTGTGGTGTCACATTTCTGAGCTATTAGTGTGAAGGTTCTTCTGTTGAGCTGTCACTAGTGTGGGTCCAGAAGATTTCTGCTTAATTGGTCTGCCAGAGAGTTGAGAGAAACTGGTAGGAATCGTGCTAACAGGTGGAGTTGTATGGCAGAGGCTGTGTGCCAAAGGGTCATGGCCAGCCTTCATAGAGGGTAGGAGTTCATCCCTCCCTGCTTGTGTGCTTACAGTGGTGTTGTCTGTTTTGATCAGGAGAGCCCCTGGGGAGAGAAGGGGCTTGAAAGCTATCAAGGCATGCTGGACAGCCATCATCTCTTTTTGGTTATGTGCAGAGGGATTTGCTGTGGGCTCCATTGGCCCTGTATGCACCTGCTGTCCAGGTGTGCACCCCAGGCATAGTCTGATGCATCTGTGGTGAGGGTCTGGGTGGCAGGGGGTGGTGAGAAAGGTAGTCTCTTGTTGTGGAAGTATGCTGTTGCCCACCAAAGAAAATCTTTTCTGAGGCAAGGACTTATAGGTATGAGTTTCTAGGTCTTGAGAGTGTTGACACCAAAGGCTTTTTAGGTACCATTGAAGTTTCCTCATATGCAGTCTGGCATATGGAATGAGTAGTATGCAAGATGCCATGAATCCCAGAGCTTGCAGGATCTTCCTTGCAGATGACTGGGGTCTGGTGGCTAGTTGAGAGAATTAGGCTGTCAGGAAATTTTGCTTTTCTGGTGTAAGCAATGCCATCTGGGATGCTGTGTCCAGGCTTGCTCCCAGGAATATAATCATTTTGGTGGGCACCTGTTTGGATTTCTTTTCATTGATTGTGTACCCTAGGGAGGCCAGGTGCTTGAGCAGTTTTTCCTGGCTATCTACCTGAATTAGGCAGTTGTCTAAGTATGGGTAAATCTGGATATTCCTTTGTCTGCAAAAGGCAATGGCCGGAGCCAGACATTTTGTGAAAACTCTGGGAATAGTAGATAACCCAAAGGGAAGCTCAGAGAACTGAAAGTGCTGATATCCTGCCCTGAACCTGAAATATTTCCTGCATAGGAATGTAGAGGTAGGCTCTTTTAGATCTAGCCAAGCATCCTTGGAGAGCATGGGAAGCAGCTGCTGGAGGGTGAGCATTTGAATTTTGGAATCACCAGGAAGGTATTTAGATGGAGAGATCGAGGATGGGGTGCCAGGTGCCCTCTTTTCTGGGTACCAAAAAAGTCTGGAGTAGAAATCTTGGCCTCTCTCTTCTGCAGGAACATGCTCTACTGCCCTCATAGAGAGCATGGGAAGGACATGCTTTTGATGCTCTGCCCACTGGTTTGGAGTTAGATCTGGGAACCCTTTTGGGGTAGGTAGGGTGTGGAAAGAAAATTTGTATCCCTGGGACACTATGTTGAGAACCCAGTGGTCATTGGTAATGGTGGTCCAGGTGCTTGCCTGAAAGGTGAGTTTTCCTCCTGGGGTAAATAAAGTTGGGCAGAGGGAGCAGGTGGAGGAGTTGAGTCATTGTGAGTTCTTACCATAAGGGGGTGGCTTAGAACTCCCTTGTTTTGAAGTGGAGGTAGTCCACTGCTTAGATCTCTGCATTCCCTGTGACTGCTGTCTGAGGGGTCTGGTTCCCGAGGTTCTGGGCTGGACTGGCTTAGTGGGAGCAGGAAAGGACCAGTGCTTCATTGGATAATGCCTGCTGAACCTAGGTGGCTGGACCTACAAGAAATCCTTAACTGTCTGCATAGATTTTGCTTTTTCTTCCATCTTTTTTAAGACCTCTTCTGCCGTAGTGCCAAATAAGTTGCCTTTGTACAAGGGGGCATCCAACAATTTAGATTTTACATTGTCTGGCAAGGGCTGTTCCTTAAGCCATGCATGCCTTCTATTGACAGATCTGGTGACTGCTGCCCTGCAAGAAGCTTCTAGGGCATCAAAACCACAGTGCAAGGTGTGTTTAGTTACTTGACTTGCAGAATGCATTAACTCTTGTAACTCTTTAGATCCTGCACAAGCAGGAAAGGAAGACATTTTTTGTTTGTGGCATTCCAGGATATGTTGCTGAAATTTTAGCATATGAATCTGACAATTTAGTGCCCTGATAGCAAGAGTAGCTGAGGTGTATACTCTTTTCCTCATCTGTCTAGTGCTCGGGAATCCCTATCTGAGGGGGTGGGATTCTTAGCAGAGGTTGATTTAATCCCTTTAGGCCCTTGAGAAATTACCTCAGCATCAGCAGTAGGATTTTTAAAAAGAAATTTGTGTGAGTCAGGGACTCTATAGTACCTGTCTGGTTTTCTGGGTGCAGGAGAGAGGGTGTCAGGAGTCAAGGTGGATTCCAGGAAAACATCCTCCACAACATCCAGGACTAGGGGGATGGCCAAGGGTCTGTGCTGTGGAAGATCTAAGAATTCCCTGAGTCTCTTTTTAGACTGCAGGTAGTCCTGACTCTCCCATTGGAAATGCTGCCTTAAGGTATGAAGGGTTTCCCCAAAGGAAAAATCCTCTAGAGGAGAGGCGGAAGGGATGGAATCCTTTGCATCAGAATCCTCATAAGTAGAGAGGGGTTGCATGTCTTCATATTCAGATGCATCAGAATCATCTGACTCTTGTTCAGACAAAACTACAGGGGACAGATCTCTTTTCCTTTTGGAGGGGGTAGCTTGGCTTCGCCTAATCAGCATGATAAAGTCTTATGCCATTTTAAGCATTTGAGACTGAGGCAAGGAAACATGTGCCTGAGGTTGGGGTGTCGGTTTCTTGGGTGTGGTTCGTACCATGGGCCTAAGAAATTCGGTCATTTTTGAAAAAAATGGTAGTCGCAAAAGAAGACGTCGGTTTCTGTTGAGAATTGGTAGTGTGAAGGACTTCCTCGGAAGCCACTGCCTGCTCAATGGCTCCGGACCCATCCAAGGTAGAGACGACCACAGGATCCTTAGTCAAACAAGAGTTTTGTGGCATACCAAACACTGAAAGGGACACGGTAGTGGCCTGAGATTCCACAGAAGGGGGCATCAGTGGCTGAAAAAGCGCCTCACTGAGGACTGGAGAACTGATGACTAGTTTAACGGAAGCGTCGTCGGTAGGTTTGGACTTGTGCGGTCTGTCTCTATCTTTATCTTTACTTTTTTTGGAAGATCTGCTGTCAGATGACTTACTGAAGCCATATTGGAGTTCGAGGACTGTAAGCAAAAATATCTAGCTGCAATAATGGCCAGACGATATATAGTTCTGGCGTTGAACAAAGCACAGAAGTGAAAGCAAGGGACGTCGTGGTCTGGGCCTAAACAAGTGATGCAGTAAGAATGAAAGTCTTGGTGTGGTATTTGTTTTCCACAGGCGAGACAATTGCTAACTTTTTTCTGACATCGGTTAGTGCAAGAAAAAAGGATCCCTAATGGGATACTTAGCTTTAGAAGACTTAAGCTTCAAATCGGTAGATGAAACTCAGGTAGCGGCTGACCGGCACTCATGCGAACTGCTTCTGCTTTGGGCTCCACGGCAAAAAAGACTGATGTAATGGCATCGGCTTCCTTACTTTATACTACTGATGACCTGACATCAGTCCTGAAGTGACAGCAACTGACGCAGAAATACTAAGCCTCTGGTATTCGGGCTGGCCGAGGGCTACCCTGGCAGGGATAACCCAAATGTGATGACTGCAACACTGAAACATGAAGAATATCAGATTATTTAGGATTTAGAGTGAACCCCACACTGTGGAGGAGAAGCATAGTGTATTTGAGATCCTGAATAAGGTGCTGAGAGGGGGCTTAAATCAGCAGGTCATCCAAATCAGGGAAAATTTCAGTTCCCTGAAATCTGCAGAAGGCTAAAACTGGGACCATACAATTGGAAATACCTCTCAGAGTTGTAGAAAGACTAAAAGTCAAAGCAGGGAGCATAAAGTGTGGGGAAAAAACAGGGAAATGTAAAAAAATAATCATGTAAGTAGGGTGAATATGAATGTCATAGTAGGCATCCTTCAGATTCAGAGACACCAGGAAAACCTGAGGAAGCAACAGGAGAAATAGAGATTGGAGGGATAACATCTTGAAAGAGGGTACTTTCAGAAATGTGTTGAGAAAAGAAAGATCCAGAATAGGCCTCCAGAAATGCTTCATCCTGGGAACCAAAAAGATTCTGGAATAAAACCCCTTGCCCTTCTGAGAGGGAAGAACTGGCTGCCTGGTTCCTTGAACCAAAAGTCCTGAAGAACATAAGGAAAATGAAGAAATA
The DNA here is from genome assembly GCF_019279795.1 of Protopterus annectens. Taxonomy (NCBI): domain Eukaryota; kingdom Metazoa; phylum Chordata; order Ceratodontiformes; family Protopteridae; genus Protopterus; species Protopterus annectens. The sequence continues at coordinate 836,924,529 of NC_056748.1, read as the reverse complement.
GGCAATGGGAAGGTTGGGGAATGCCTGAAAAGGGAGGACTGGAATTTCAAACCATAAAATACCCATTCTGAATTATGGAGGGTATACATGAATTTGTGGTTATCTGTTACCAAACTGGAAATGAAGGAAGATTTGTGAGGAAAAGAAGGCTTTTGATTCTTAGAACCTTGAGAAGGTTTGTCAGGACAAATCCTCCTGGAAGACCTATTAGTCCTAAAAGGCTGTCTTGGCTGCCTTCTCACAAAGGAAGATATTTTGGTTGTCCAAAGTATAGTCTAGAAACTTAGCCTCAATGGCTTCGAAAAGAGATGGAAGCCATAACCAGGAATATCTCCTTATAACCGATCCTGAAGCAGCCACTGTAAAGGAACATCATAACTATATTTTATAGACTGACAAGCTAATTGGGAAGAAGAACTCAAAAGAGAAAAAAAAAACCCAAAGGATTTATCTTCTGAATCAAGCAATTCAGATGAACACCCCTAAGCTAAGAAACAAGATCCAGGACATATCTATTCATATGGGTCTGGTAGTTTCTGTCTCTGAAAGCTAATGCGGCAGTGGTATACACCTTTTTTACATACATGTTCATAGCATAAATGTCCTTGTCAGAAGGCAAAGGTTTGGAAAAGGATAGCAACTTAGAAGGCTTGTCAGTGGTCAAGGGAAAATAATCACTGCAGGCTAAGAAGAAGGGCTTTTATATAAAGAAAAATCTGGGCTTCAGAAACTTTATACAACCTGTCAGGCTTCTTTGCTGCAGGAGGCTTGGAGTCAGGAGTCTGAGATTCAGAAGAATAGGTATTCAAAAGAGCATCCAAGACAGGAGGAACTGCAGAAGGCTGAGGGGACTCAATCTGCAAAAGGTCATAATACCTTTTTTGAATATTAGAAGTCTGGGAACAATCCCATTTAAAATGTTTCAGCATATAGACAATAGTGTCCCCAGAAGACAACTCTTTAATTGGGGGGGGGGGGGTCAGGAGAAAGGGAATCTTCTTCCTCAGACACTAGAGCCAAAGGGGAATGAACTTGAGAGGAGAAGGCTAAGGAGTCCTCTGCAGAACCCAAGTCTACTTCCTCCTCAGAGGAATCAGATACTCTAAGCCTTTTAGGAGTAGAGGACCAAGGAACAGAGCAAAGAACAGAAAACCTTGAGGGGGGCTTCAAAGACATAAGGGCCTTGAAAAGACTCTGAGTGAAATCCTGCTACTCTTTATGTGGATACTTAACTACAGGAACCATATATCTGGTTTTCTGTTTCCTTTTTAAAGGAACATCAGCCCTAACAGAATTAGGGGGCTCACAACCTTGTCTGAGTTCAATAAGGGAACCAGGGACTTCCTTCCTAACCAGAATCTGGGGAATCCCACTTGGCAGCTCCAAAATAATAAGCCGCAGTTCCCCCTTCTCATCTAAAATGGATATAGGCACAGCCTCAGCAGATGTACAGGTCCGCCCCTGATAGAAAAAATTGGAGGAAGCTGGATAACAAAAGAATCAGAAATGTTTCTTTGATTTCTTTTTATGCAGTGGCTGAACATTGGAATGTGAGGATTTGGAAGCCATGGAACCCTGCACCAGAAGCTTCAGTCACAGTGGTTTTCTAAATAGAGAAAAAGGGAATACATACAGCCATGTAATGTCTTTGGTAGGAAAGCATGACAAATCTCACACTGAGTATGGACATGGGAAGCACAAAGACAAAAAAAGGCACTTCTCATATCTATCCTTATGGGAAATCTGCCTGCTACACTCACATTTTCCCTTCCTGGATGACATGTAAAAGGTAATACTTTCCAAGGGAAAAAAAGGAAGGAAAACACCCCTACAGGGTACTTATTTTTTTTTTAAATATTTTTATTGAATTTTATATTTAAATAAGGGTGCTTATCTTCTGAAGGCATGGTAGCTGTGTAACTGCTGAACCGAGTATAAATATAAAAGTAGCTTTTGAACTGGTGACAAAGAAATTCTGAAGATTAGGCACTCATACATCACTTATGTACCTTAAGCCTTAGACATAGGACATACGTCTCATGTATGGCACCTGGAGGGAGCTTGGGCTTTGGTATGCTGGCTGGACATTTGACTATCATCGGTAGGATATCCCTTTATTAAGGAATACTGCACAGTGATAAGGAAAGACATCATACAATATGAAATAAATCCCCAAAAATTAGTGAAAAGTACTGTTTCAATAAATGTTTTGCAAAGGGGTTCTACTCCCTTCAAAACTTAATATGTTCACTCTGATATCTCACTGCTTCGAAGTAAAGAGAATACTTTTTTTGCTTATTTTTTAACCCCCTTCTGACTTCAGGATCCTCCATTGCCAGCTTCCTGTAATCCCATCCTCTGCAGTTTTCATGCTATGGCTTGCTGTCTGGTGTGAACCATACTGGGAAGGTCTCCCTTCTTGGAGAACTCCCACACATGGAGGCGTGAACTCTGTGTACAGGCTTTTAGGGTTTTTACATCTGCCAAGATGTCTGTATGGGACTGGCTGTCATACTGTACCTCACTGAGGAAATTTCTTAGCCTATCTCTCCTCATACTGACAAAATACATAGGTTATAAGACTGGGCAGGCTATGAGGTGCTGCTTGAGGATGTGCCCTCCCCAGGTCCTTAATATGGTCACACCTCTTCAGCACTTCCATATGCCAGACTGGTGATCTTCTTCCACCCCTAGCCTTCATGAGAGATCTGCTCACCATGCTGTCACCCCCCCCATGGGATAGGTAAGCCTATCCTCCCCTGTCTATACCTTCAAGAGCTGGAGTTACTAATTGAACTTGGGTCATCTGGGCCATTGTCAGAGCTTTATCCTTCTACATCACTATCCAGTCACATAAGAGGGGGAAGTAGGATGTTGCCTAGATTGTTCTAAGCAATGGCACAGAAGTACAAACCTTGGCATGGGGACACTGTAAGTAGTTAGAAAGAAAAATTTGAGGTGCTCCTGAATCCAGTGGGCATGCCCTTCCTGAGGAAGCAGTCCCAGAAATAGGTGTTAGGCTTGTCCTCAACACACTAGTGATTAGCTCATGTATGACCAATCATTAATATATGAAAGCTGGCTTTTCACCTCAAAAGACTGAGGTTGCATAGTCCCAGGGGTTTCTCCTTTCTCCAAGAATGTGTGGCACAGTTAGTATATCAATGGCTTATCCATTGTATTAAGATTATGTCACCCAGATGGGATTCAAACCCACAATCCCTGGTTTAGGAGGTCAGTGTCTTATCCATTAGGCCACTGAGGCCTATCGGTGGTGTAGGGGACTTGTCTCCTGTAAAAAAACACTTTTTTTTTCACCCTGAATGTTATTCACTTTGTAGTGACTTCACTTTGCCGTGATCCCAGTTTTGACAGCCAATCACAGCAAAGCTGAAGACTTGTCATAGAGGCCCCAGAAACATCTGGTGAGTAATTAAATGGTTCCACTGTAGTAAGGTTGCTGGAGTAGATTGAGATGTAGATAAATTGTTCAAGGCATGAGGAATGTTGGGGTGTCATAGCTGATATGTCTTTTCAGTGTTGCTTGTGAGGTGGATACAGCACCTCTGGACTGGCAAACTGAAGTTGTGGTCCCTGTCTTGAAAAAAGGGAACAGAAGGGTGTGTTCCATTGGTTTACTATCATATTTCCGAATCGAACTCCGTCGACTGCACTTTTGTCGAACACGGAAGTTCGAAAACGGTAATGTCGAACACCAAAAGCCAACCTAGGAACGGGTTTTAACATGGGTTGAGATAGGAGAGAGGTTTGTAGTTTGGCAATAACAGTGAACACCTATCTCGACCCATGTTAAAACCATTCCTAGGTTGGCTTTTGTTGTTCGACATTACCGTTTTCGAATTTCCGTGTTTGATAAAAGTGCAGTAGACAGAGTTTGATTCAGAAATATGATAGTAAACCATTCCATTTGAAGAGATAGCATTATCAGCCTTCTCTGAAGGTCTGTGCCAGGGTGATGCATGACTGACTTCATCCAGTAATCAAGGCTCCGATTCAGGAAGAACATTGTGGATTCTGTCCTGGCCAGGGAACTATGAATCAACTCTTTGTTCTTGCATAAATAATGGCAGGTTATTGGGAATTTGCCAGGCTTTCCCTGTGAATTACTGAGTCATACAAAATCTAGAACACTTTGTCAGTTTCTCTACATCAAGCAACATGTTCCTTGAAAACCAAGAATAGGTTCATAGGATGGTAGTAGGCTGTTGGCCCTAGGGCCTATATAAGCCTAGCCATAACAATTCGCTGGCTATTTCTTCCCACACTATTTACTTCCCTGGACCCCTGTTAAGCAGGGCGACTGACGTGATCCCTGGGGTGAATTTCCTTTCTCCCATCTAATCGTCAAGGTTCCTTTTGAAGAGGGCCAAAGAGGCGCTCTGCTTAACATGTATGGGCAGTCTATTCCAGAGTCTGGGGTGTCTCTGGGTCAGGAACCTATCCCTTCAGCATGTTTTGTTTATTGTTATGACAAGGTTTAGATCCCTGGAGTGTGTGGCTCTGAGGGATTGGGATTTCTTTAAGTGTAACATGTCCAACAGCTCTGGGTTTGACATGGCCTTGTATGTTAAGCAGAGATCGCCTCTGAGTAGATGATATGCGACAGAGTATAGCTGGAGTTTTTTAAGGTGGTCAGCACAGGGCATATGCTTTAGGCCTGTGATTCTTTTAGTGAGATATTTCTGCGGCCTTTCCAATTGTTGCAGATGTCTTGAGAGGTACATACCAAATGGGGCATTGTATTCTATAATGGGTCTAATGAGGGATGAGTACAGTGGGACAATGACCTCCTTTTTTCTGGATGAAAAGCCCTTAGTGATGAGGTGTGCCACATAGAAGGATTTCCTGACTATTGTGGCAATGTGGTTATCGAAGGTGAGACCACTGTCCACCTGTATCCCTAAGTCTCTTATCACACTTTTGGTGTTTAGTGTATTGCCACCTATGTGGTAATTCACGGGTACATGTTTTTGCCCAAAACGGATAACTATACATTTCTTGGCATTGAGCTTGAGCCCTTGGCTCTGGCACAAAGCATCTGTTTCTGTAAGGCCCTTTTGTAGAGTATCCACATCATTTGGGGATTCAATAATGGCTCCCAGTTTGCAGTCATCTGCGAACATTGTTAGCCAGAATCCCTTAGTGTTGGCCTGTACTTCAGAGAAGTAGATGCCAAGCAAGAGTGGTCCCAGGAAGGAACCCCGAGGTACTCCACTTGTCACTTGTCTGGAGCTGGATTTGGAGTCAGCTACTTTTACAGTGTGAGTTCTGTCAGTAAGCCAGTTGGCAATCCATTGAGTGACGTAGGGATTAATGCCCAGCTTAGTAGGTTTATCTATGATTCCAGAGTGGGGGATGGTGTCAAAGGCCTTGGCAAGGTCCAGATAGGCTGTGTGAACTGCCTTACCCTCATCCACGGCTCTGGAGACTGATTTGAGGAAGTCAATCAGGTTCAGGAGACAAAATCGGCCCTTCACAAACCCAAACTGGGTGGGGTCCAGTGTTTGCAGGTTGCCAATGTCTTTGTTTATAAGTTCCATGATAATATGTTCCATGGCCTTGCAGATTAGGCTCATCAGACTGATGGGGTGGTAGTTCCCGGGATCCAAGGTGGATCCCCCCTTGTGGAGTGGGATAACTGTAGCTGTGCGCCATTCAGTGGGCATGAAGCCTGAGGTGAGGGTATGATTAAACATGACACTTAGGTGAGGTGCCATTTCATTTTGTAGTTCATGTAGTACATAGCCCGGGATGTCATCTGGTCCAATGAATGCTGTATTCTTAGCTTTGGAGAGTGCATTTTTTACCTATGTGGCCATTACTGGAATTTGGCGATCTTCCGGTATTGAGATGGGCCATTTAGGGGGTGAGAGGGGGGTGAAGGTGGCACTGAATCGATCTGCCAGGATATTGGCAATATCCTTGGGATCAGTATATTTAATGCCATTCTGTTGTAACTCAGAGTACATCTGAGCATTGCCATTTAGATTCTTGACGTAACTATATAATGCCTTGTGGTTGTCTTTGGAATCTTTGGCAATTTTATTTTCGTAACTAGCTTTGGAGGATTTTTTGAGGGATCTCAGCTTCTTACTGAGTCTGGTAAGGGAGTTTTTTGCATCCTGAGATTTTCCTCTTTTCTGCAACAGTTTCTTCCTTTTGTTGTAAAGTTTGTTTATGGTAGGGGACCACCAGATTGTCTTCCTTTTTTTGGAGGAGAGCATCTTGGTTCTATTTGGGATGGCATGATTCATGCAAGAGTGGATGTGCTTGTACAGTGCCTTAGTGTAGGACTCAGCAGTTGAACTTCCAGTTCCCGTCTGCATGGGTGTCATGAAGTTTGTCACTTCTGACTTGAGTAGCATTAAGTTGGCTTTGGAGAAGTTTTTTTATGGAGGTTTCCTTACTGGGTGGGTGGAGGTGGGATGTGGATGTTAAGGGTGATTAGCTTATGGTCTGATCTGACCAATGAGGGGGTGACCATAGGTGTGGAGCATCGATTTCCCATGTTGGTAATGATCAGGTCTAGGATATTGGATCCCCTGGTGGGACTATGGATTAGTTGATCCAGGGCATTGGAATTTATGAATTCTAAGAACCGTTGGTCTATGGTGTTGGTACACGAGTAGTTTTCCCAGTTAATGGCAGGGTAGTTGAAATCACCCAGTATTAGAGTGTTTGTATCTTAATATTTTCCAGTATGTTTAGAAACATGTAGTGAGAATCTTGGGGCATGGTGGGGGATCTATAGCAAGCTACAATTTGGATTGCAGTCTTACCTAGTGTTAGTTGCACCTGGAGAATTTCAGACGCATTGTGTTGGGCAACTAGAAACTAAAATAATCTTTTTTGCAGGTAAGACAAACTTCTCTTCCTTGCTACTTTTATATATTAAATACACGATCACGCAGTATTCGTAATAAGAATAAACACTCTGCAACAGCACTCACCAGTCTTTCACAAACAGCAATCCTACTGTGTTTAACAATTTTACAGGATGTTGAGAATTTTGTCTTATACTTTCGGTCTGTTCCTCATAAACGTTGTGGTTTTAAGTTTCAGGCTTCATATCCTTCAGAAAATGCACCCTAGGGCAAATCCTGTTATTCTCATTTTTTAACAGTAATATTTAAAATTTGTCCTTGATTTTGGGCTTTGTCACTCACGTTATTTTTGTCTTTGTCCAGAATTCTTGTGGTAAGAAGTTGAGAAATATGGAAAAGATATGTTAGCTAAACAGTTTTGACAGAACACATGTACAATAACCATACCACTCAACCTCTTACAGCAATAAATCTGGAGAAAGCCATAAGTAAAAGTGGGACAAAGGCCCAAAAATAGGGACAATTTTTAAATATTGCTCTTACAGACTTAGGGAAGTTGACAGAATAACAGGTTTTGCATTAGCACAAATATTTTGAAGGGTATGACGTCTGAAACTCAAATGTCTGTCATTATTTTCTGGCTTCAGTCTTTAATGATTTGCCACTAATAGGTTCATAGGTAGATACTAGGCTATCTGCCCTAGGGCATTTACAAGCCTAGCCAGAGTGTGTTTGGCTTTCACTACCCTTCTTAGATTAGTTGACTGTGCCTCTGTATAGTAGGTCACAGAAGATAGCCCATTTAAGGTTAGTTTACCGTGCCTCTGTCTAGCAATGACACAAAAGAGATCCCAGGGGTAAATTTATGATCTCCCATCCAAACTTCAAGATTCTTCTTGAAGAGGGTCATTGAGGGGCTCTGTCTGACATGGACTGGGATTTTGTTCCAGAGTGAGGGGAGCCTCTGGGACATGAATCTGTCCCTCCAGCATGTTCTATTTATTTCTGTGCTGAGGTTTAAGTCACTGGAGCGTGTAGTTCTGATGGATTTGGATTTCTTGAGGTGGAGCATGTCCATTAATTCTGGGTTGGACATGGCTTTATACGTCAGGCACAGATCGCCTCTGAGTAGGCAGTAAGCAACTGAGTAGAGCTGGAGTTTCTTTAGCCTAACTGCGTAGGGCATCTGTTTGAGTCCCTTGATCCTCTTGGTGAGGTACTTTTGGGGTCTTTCTAGTTGTAGCAGGTGTCGGGTAAGGTACATCCCAAATGGGGCATTGTATTCAATTATGGGCCTGATGAGTGATGAGTAGAGGGGCACAATAACCTCTCTTGATCTAGATGTGAACCCCTTCGTGATAAGGTGGGCTATATAGAATTTCTTTCTAACCACTTTGGCAATGTGATTGTCAAAGGAGAGGTTGCAATCTACTTGGGTCCCCAAATCCCTAATTACTTCTTCCGTACTTTATGGATTACCACCTATGTGGTAATTTGTGGGCGCTTTGTTTTTTCCAAAGGGGATGACTATGCACTTTTTGGCATTTAGCTTTAGGCCATGGCTCTGGCACCGGTTATCCGTCTCTGTGAGACCTTTTTGGAGGATGCTTGTGTCAGCCGGAAATCCACAGTTTTATGAAACTAATCTGCCAGAAATCCACAGTTTTATGAAAAAATGGACCAAAAATATAAATCAAAAATCTGGACATTCTGTGAATATCTGTATGGTTCGTAGAGGTATGATAGCCCCTCATCTAGGGGTAGGGAAACAGAGTTCCAATATGATCTAAGTATGTTTTGTGGATTTAGAGACAGCATTTGAATGTGTACTGTGGAAACTCGTGGGCATCCTACAGCAGTGTGGGATCCCAGAGCCAGTGCTGCATTTAATTCAGTCCCTGTTATGAGTAGTAAAAATTGTGCTTGCATTCTCTGTGTTAAGTGAGATAAATTTAAGGTGGATGTAGGGTTGCCAGCTGTCCGTTTTTTGACTGGACTGTCTGGTTTTCTGACAAATTGTCCGGTTACCAATTTCATTCAAAACCGGACAAGTGAAGTCCAGGTTTTGTGCCACTGATTTGTGTTTAACTTAACTCAAGTTTAAAAAGTAAATTAAAATGCCTTCAAGTTCTGGTCAGGGATTAAACAAAAAACACCACCAACAACATAACACTCCAATAAAAAGACTCTAAAACAGATAATCGAAATTTGGGTAAGCACATTCTTCCCTTTCAAACCCCCTATGAAGAACCAAGACAAGGGAGTACCTTAAGACATTACCTGGCTGTATACTGGAGGACCACTTCAATTGTATCTTAATGTAAGATGACACTAGTGTTCTTTAGGCGGAACGCTTTTTCTTTTAAAGCAGGCGATGTGCTCATTATTTGGGTTTGTACTTTTCACTTCTGGTTGGGTGGCTGGCACTTTAAGAGTCGTGTGTGTTGGAAAACTTTGTATGATGTCAATGGGAGACCTGTAGGTGGCTACATCTGCAATAACAAGTGAGCTGAATGTTGGCTCCCAGCACACGAGAGACTGGTGTTGGGTGGCAATTAAAGGGGCATAATGTGGCCACCTGGTATCTCCCCAAAGCAGATGTTCTTACTCTGAGGTTTTATCGAAGTTTGGTCAAGTCTTTCTGAGCTCGGACCTGAGGCTTGAGTAAGTAGAATGTACAGTAAACAGTTACAATGGTATATGTTAAAGCATTAGGTGAATAATTTTTGCAAAGCTGTGGATTATTATCTTTTTAAAATGATGTGTACAATTTAGGTTTAGGTTTTTCTGGAGGAGGATCTGTGATCTTGGTAGACTTGAAAGTATGCACTTGTTTACTTACTTTCTGAAGAGTGGTTTTGTTGGTTTTGTAGGCATTAGCACTGGCATGCGGTTGCAAAAAAACATTCCCCTTGCTGAGCTGTGTCTTGGTGTCCATCTCACTGTATCAGGCAGCCTGAGATACTGTAGCCTTGACCAGTTTATAGTTAAGCAGAGGTGACCAGCTTGACCACTCTGCTGGAATCCCATTTAGCAGCACACTGTGTGGACATGGTTATACTTTAAGAATGTGGGACAAAGGAGCAAGAGACAGAAACTTTGTGACTTTTGATAGAATTAAGACGGTATGTGCTAACATGCATTTATTTTCTGGAGCATGAGAAGTCTGTAATTTTTGGATTTACTTATTTATTGCAATCTCACTTTTCTTGTACAAATATTCCACTTAGAGGAGAAGCAGTGCAGAATATTAGGGACAAAGTCAAGGTATGCATGCTAAAAGGGATTGTGTGCATGCGGTATGTAACTAACATGGCTGAAAGGTGCCTGTTCAGTGCGTTTTTAACCCCCATAAGGGAACAGATCAGCGCACACCACCTACGGTACAAGGGTGCTGCTTCAGTTGACAGGAAGTATTGCTGAAGGGGGATCCTAGCACACACTATCACTCTTACTAAATGTATACAGTTACATTAAAAGCAGCATGCAGCCAACATACTTTTGCCCCCTGAAGCTATGACTTTTCTTATTAGTTGCAGTTGTGTATTCTCTGTTTGTTTGCTTACTTACTTTTGTTTACCTGAGAAGTCCAATGGGCTAATTAAGCAGCCCTTTTTTATTGGAGGCCTGGGGAGAAAGGCTTCAGATATGTACAAATTAAACCAAAAGGAAGAGCTTCAGTCATGTGCAACTATGTAATGAAAGGCACATGTGAAAAGAACATTTTCTTAATTTGATAACTAGATAAAAAATATGCATATGTATATGTTGTGTGTGTGTGTGTGTGTGTATGTGTGTGTGTGTGTGTGTGTGTGTGTGTGTGTGTGTGTGTGTGTGTGTGTGTGTGTGTGTGTGTGTGTGTATATATATATATATATATATATGTATATATATATATATATATATATATATATATATATATGTGTATATATATACATGCACACACACACACAAACACATTATTATTATTTAACATTTGTTTACCAGGATAGTCCTGCTGGTGTAATCACGTGGCGTGGTACTCGCAAAAGTTTACAAACTCCAGTATTCAGTTTCACAAAAGGAAACAGACTATCAGTGTTTGTTAAATTGGCTGATTTACTATGCTTTTTTACTGAAAAGCATAGTAAATCGGCTGAAAGCAGGCATCCGGAACAGAAAAAGAGGCTGTTCCCATCAGCTGATGTCACAATGATGTCACAAAATGGGCGGAGCATGGATGGGAGAGGGGGTGGGGATGTGTGGAGTTATGGGTGATGCGAGGGGTGTGACCTTAGTCTGGTTTTAGCCACAAAGAAAGATGGCAACCCTAGGTGGATGTCGGATTCCAATAAGTGTGTGAATTTTCTCCCTTGCTGTTAAAAACTGTTACAGACAGGATATAAAGGTACAACCATGGCCAAGGTAGTTTTCATTTTGAGAATATAAGGCCTGCATCTTTGTTGTTTGTAGATGATGACTTCTCTTTATTAAGTTACAGTGATCTTTAGCATGCAATGGAGCAGTTTGTTGTTGAGTGTGAAGTGGATGGGATGAACACTAGTATCCTCAAATCCGAGGTCACGGTTCTGTCCCTAACACAGTGGATTGCTTCCAGCATTCCAACAAATGAGGGAAGAGCAGTTACCTTAGATGGAGTAGAGGGGGTAAAGAGATTGACCAGCAGATGGTTGTGGTGACAAACTCACTGCAGGTGTTTACTTGACTGCAGTGGTGAAATGATAAGTGAGCCAAGAGGATGAATCTCTCTTGGCAATCTATGGTCGCATCCTCTCTTAAGGTCACAAACTATGAGCAGTGACTGAAGGGACAAGACCACAGTTGCAGGTTGTAGAAATGAGATTTCTTCACAGGGTAGCTGGGTCAATGCTTGCCAATCTGGGAGAATATTGGAATATAGCTATTGCTTCTCTGGGATGAAAGGAATCAAATATGGTGTTTGGAGCTGCTATGAGGAACCTGCCAGATACATTTGGGAAGCATGGCTAGGTTTAAAAAGCACCCCTCCTGGAGGATAATTAGCCTAGTAATCACATATGAACCTATTTTTATGTTAAATGTCAAGCTGTGTTGCAAGAAAAGAAAGTTTCTGGCCCATATTGGCTGCTGCTGAAGTTAATAGAAGTATGTAAAATACTGAAGGGAAGACATTACAAATAGTAATTACACATAATTGCACAAAATAGTTAGGAAAGTGGTAAGTGGACTGGAATAGGTGATTATGATCTTGCAGCCAAAGGTGAAGGAAAATGTACTCTCACAGATGAATTTTCAGATAGTAGCCATGATGCAGCATTTATGAAATTGTTTGCCAAGATTCCAATTACCAGGACTGAAAGACAGATAAGAAAATCAATACAGGTCTCTTACTTTGCCATTTAGGAATGGGAATATGTCCTGGCAAATCTGAACTTGTCTGATGATGAAGGACTGCACAGTGCAGAACTTAAAGGGGGTAGCAGGTTTGATTTTAGACATGGCAAAGGAATCTGATTCAGTGGAATGTGATTGCTTGATGGAGATACTGAGACAAAATAGTGTACTGGAAGGCTGCCTAAACTAAGTAAGTGCACTGTAGGAGAATCCAGTGACTGCACTTGACTAAACAAAAGATTTTGGAGCATGTACAGCTCAGTATAGCTACTAGGAAATGATTACCGTTTTCCCCATTATTGGTCCTGTTGGCTTGGACCTGCTAATTGGAAAATTGAATAGGAAGTGGAAAATGTAACAGTTGCAGAGAGGAATACATGATGACTGAGGAGGACGATGATGTAGTTTTTATGTTAGTAGACCCAAGGGTGAGGATAGCAAGAGTGCTGCAAAGTCTGCATCAGTCTGATAGTGTGATGGGACTGAGACTAAATAGCTGGAAGATGAGTCTAGTGGTGGGGGTATTGAAGAAGGAGTCCCTACCATAATGTCAGGAAAGTGAATGGGGGAATATGGAAGAGGTATTTGGGAGTCTATTTACTGGACATTTTGAATAAACTGTGGAGATGACTCTAAAGGAATGTGTAAGAGGAATCAAGTAAAGTGACTAGATGGAAAGATCTGGACGTGTCTGTCTTGGTATGGATTAAGGCCATTAGAATTACATGATTGCTGAGAATATTGTAGTTGTTGACAAATGTTCCTTGGAAGATAGAGGAGAGAAAATGTGGCTGAAGAGGTTGGAAGAGATTTGGTGGCAAGTCTTTAGCAGCATAAACAGTCAAGGTGGTGTAGAAAGAAGCCAGTCTAGCTGAGGCACTTAATACCACTTTATAAGGTCACAAAAAAACTGTCCTTTTTGGTTGTTGGAAAACATCAATGGATCAGTAGACAGGGCAGTGCAACAAACAATTTATTTAACAGGAATATGGAGAAGGCCAAGGAGGGAGAGAGTAGGGAGAGAAGTGCTTAGGGAATGAAGGTATCCCTTGAGGTTTTGTGAAAGTTTGAAAGAAGATTTAAATTTGGAGTTTTGGAGAGTAAAATACTAGTATAGGAAGTTCAGTATGTACCTTTCTTTTTATTAAAAAAGTGAACCATAGGTGGTTCATCATAGCATTGTTTTAATAATTTTGTTTTAAATTATGCCATCTTTTACTAAAAAAAAAAAAAAAAAAAAAAAAAAAAATAGAAAATTTAAGCCAGTTCTATAGCACAGAAGCACAGTGTCCTTCCTTGCCAAAGGCAGCCTGAGTTCAGGAACAGACCAGTGCTGCCAGTAGAGCGAGCCAGGGGAAAGAATGAATTTGCCAACAGTCAGCTCTTGGGGGAGTGGACATCCCAATGCCTCTGTGACCTGTGATAGAGACCAGGAACCTCCCAGGACATGTAGAGGTTAATTCAGGAGATAACAATGACAACATGATATCACTGCACTAGCCACGTCTACAGCTAGGGTCAGTGGCCAGCCACCACTAGTAGGATGACTCCCAGGCTCCAGTCTTAGAACTCTTTAATAGATTCCCCACTCTCTGAACTTAACAATGAGTACCATGAAGGTCGACTACCCAAGGAGTTAGGGGGCCCGCCACATGGAAGGTCAGGCCCAGGATTTCTGGAAAGGAGCCCTTAAGGGATTCATGGGATGGGTCAGTGTGGAAGTCGAAAAACAGCTTAAGGCTGTTTGGACTCAGGTGGAGGATGGGGGACTGAAAAAAAATAGTTAAAAAAGTTACCTAATAATTTTTCAGTGAATGAATTCATAGTAAGCATGTTTAATTATTCCCAATATCTGATTTGATAGCTTGTGCATCGGGTATCTCTACACCTTGTTAAACTTAGATTGGATGAGTTGCCAAATGGTCCTGTTCAGCTCTGTAAGGTTGAACTCCTTGATTTTCATTTTCCATAGGAAATCACTGCTGGTGCAGTTTCTAAGTGTGTGTGGTACTGATTCCTTTCTTTTAGGTGATTTCTCCAGGTCTATAGCACATCATCGAATGTACTATTTAGCAAAGGCTTATTAGTTGAATACTAATAAGTGAAAACACTAAATAGTGAACGTTCGTTTAAGCGAATCATTCACTGGGTTAAAAAACAGTTGGCCAACCCAGCAAACCACAGAAAAACATCACCAAGCAAAACCCATCGTGCTGCACCCTCCACCCCCCCAATTAAATATACCAACTCCGAGGTCGCACTACAGTGAGGAAGAAGGCATATCCCTGATGATGGCTGACCAGTTGTTTTCCCAGCAAAACGTTTCGCTTAAATGAACATTTGCTAGTTAGTGTTTTTGCTTATTAGTGTTTGACTAATAAGCGTTCACTAAATAGTACGTTTGATGATATGATATAGACCCAGTTTCTCCTTTTTGATGTTTGTCTGACAGTAGAGCTGGTATGTATAAGCCTGGGTGGTAAGGAGGGCTTTGTGTCTGTACATGGGATGGGGGTTGTAGGGCAGCTTGCCCACTGCAAAAAAAATATATATTTTTTTATCTGGATGTGATTACAGCTGATTGTTTTTGTCTGCTTATAAATTTTTCCAGATATGACTCAACAAGTCATTGTAGAAGTCATGTATCTATGCTGAAATCAGGCTGGGATTCATAGATAGCTTGAGCATTGTACAGTAGAAATTAACATGGCTAGCAGTCATACACAGGTTTTGAGCAATTCAAAGGTATGACAGAGCCATGCAGTGATCAAAATAGAGTGAAATGCTGTGCATATTAATGAATGGATAATGAAATTTAAACGAGGAACTCATGCAAATTAATCATATAGATTATGCAAATGAAGGAACCCAAAATGGCAGACTGACAGAGAAATGTGTAAAAAGGTGGTGATGTGCAGTGGTTCTTACTCATTTTGAATGCAGTGATTTATAGTATCCATGATGGGAACCACAAGAGGAATATCAGTAGCAGTAGCACACCAGTATGTACTGGTATGTGCCTCCAGAGAAAGTGCTGGCATTGTTGTACATCAGAGGCATCCACACCAGTGGAGGAGGTACAGACAACAACTGATATAGCACCGCCTGACAGATCATCAGGTTGTGGACTGTTTCCATGTACGGATGAGTACTGTAAAGGAACTAGTGAGACTGTCATTCAGAAGTGAATTGAGTGGTATATATAGGATGCCTATTTCTATGGACAAAAAGCTATATATATAGCATTAACCATCCTAACTGTAGGGACTTTTCATTTAGCTGCAAGAGACATGTTATGAGTATTAAAGGTATCAGTCTCATGAATCCAAAACCAGTTCCTCTTATAAGAGTATATCTGATTCCACAAAACAGCAGAGACATCACCTTCTGTGACGTAGCCTGTCTTTCTGTGGGTAGAATTAGTTGGATTGTTTCAAGTGACAGGCCTGTGGAGTAGCAGTGCTTCTAGAGACGTAGATAGTGTCCATGACCAGGGAAACTGTTGCATCAATAACAGCAGTGGTATGTGTAGTCTGATGTTGAATGGTTTGTGTTCAACCATCTTACATATAATGACTCCATCAGCCATGGACTGAAACACTTATGGAGATAGACTGGATGCCAGTTGCAGTATGTCTTATGAACACACCTCCGGAGGCATAATTTGCCATCAGTGAACTCAGCAGCACTGCTTGTTCCCTGTTTCTATACTCCAGATTACTGTGTAATTCCTTCTGCAAGCCACAGATCACACTTACCATTTTCACAGTATTGTCTGTAGCAGCCATATTGTCTGGATCACTGGTTGATTTTGAGCATCGGAGCCACATCAGGGGCAGTCTTGAAATTATGGTGTTGCAGCACCCCCTTCTGTGTCTATTCTCTTAGGTGGTTTTCATTAAATGTTACATGGGCAGGAGATACACATGGAGCACTTGATGGACTCTTTGATGCAGGTTGTCTGTCATACTTCACTAGAGGCATCTGTAATGGTGGATGTGGATAACTCTTTTGTCAGAGGTGTTGCAGTCATTGCCACTGTATCATCATATCATGCTGCTTGCAGGTTGCAGTTATAGTTATCCACAGGTGCCCTGCTGATGTCAGACTTGTGTTGACCTGTTGTGCTTGCTGCCCTTCTACCACTGGAACATGTGATAGCATGCACACACTTGACACCACTGCACCATTAAAAGCCGCACACACACATGATCCATATTCCTGTGGTCATGCATACTGGTACACTGTGGCAGTATAATCACTTAAAGATGTGATACTGGAATCCCCACAACCTTCCACTGTACACAGCTACAAAATCCACCTCCCATGATCCTTCCCCAAATTATCATGGAAGCAGTGTCATGGAATATGTTGTCATGTAAGATACTGCATTTGCAGACCAGAGGTGCTCAGAAGTACAGACATGCGAGCAGGCCTTGGTCTGTCACCCACTTCAGTCATATAATGATGTGTGCTATAGTCAGCTGTAATGGACATTATCTAATGTTATCCTTGATGAACCACAGTCAGTTCTTGCTGGAACTGCTCCTACATCCAGTCCACCCCAGGTATGAGGGGCCAATGCTCCTGACTGGTGATTGACACAAAACCTTCCGTAATCTTTTGTTAGACACTTCTGGATTGGTGGTTCATCCTCTGTGATGGGCCTCTTTGTGGAAATGTCCTATGCCTTTTCTTTTGCATGAAATATCACATTGGTAACCCTCCATTACACCTGTTGTAGATACCTATTATGGCTGCCCGCAGCCTGCAACAGTCCCTGCCCAAACTAATCCTCATAATTCTTGTCTGCATCACTTTACCAAGGAGGTGTATGCCATGTGTGTGGAAGGCTTGCGATAACAGTTCATTCTCATGGCTAGTGAATATTGTTAGGTGTTGCCTCCCTTGGGTGGTCATGCCAGTACCTGTACACCTGATGGCAAAAGATGTCAGCCAGTGAGTGTGTCTATCACACTGTAGCATTTGTGGGTCTGTCCCCATTTAATCACATGGTTAGCAGCTGCATTTACTTCCCTAAGCAGCCTTAGATCCCAGTTTAGGTACTGTATGTGTGCTTCTATGTACATCCCCTAGAACCCCATATCCCTAAGGCATGTAAATATCACAGTACCCTGTGTTTTCAGTTGGACCCTCCCCATACAACCAGACAGTACTGAGCCATACCAGTGTGGTGGGGGTCAAACTTACATGTGCTGCCTCTTTCTGACATATAACTCAGGGTTTGTTGTGGATGAGGAATTTTGCCAGTCAGGATGCCTTTTTAATTGTAATGCTTTATGTGTACAGAGCTTTTTAATTTAGTTATGCATGCCGATACTGTTTTTGTGGTCAAGACAGAGGGTGGAAGCATTTCAGTGCTTCATATGTGGTATAAGCTGTAGCAAGCTGCTTGCAACAGATTTGGTAATGGACCTTTTTACGTTGCTAAAAGTCAAGGGATGCAGGTTCACAGGTGAGGAAGACCGTACCTGTCTGGCTTTGGCTTGAAGCACTGGAGTGCTAAACTGGAGGAATGCCACTTCTTTTCTTGCTTCTCAACTTAGAGTTGAATGACACCAGATTATGGAGATGAGAGTTAAATGAGCCAGCTACAGTGCTGCTGGTTCTTGTAAAAAGTCCTTCAGACACTGAAGTATATATATATATATATATATATATATATATATATAGCTGCATTTACTTCCCTAAGCAGCCTTAGATCCCAGTTTAGGTACTGTATGTGTGCTTCTATGTACATCCCCTAGAACCCCATATCCCTAAGGCATGTAAATATCACAGTACCCTGTGTTTTCAGTTGGACCCTCCCCATACAACCAGACAGTACTGAGCCATACCAGTGTGGTGGGGGTCAAACTTACATGTGCTGCCTCTTTCTGACATATAACTCAGGGTTTGTTGTGGATGAGGAATTTTGCCAGTCAGGATGCCTTTTAATTGTAATGCTTTATGTGTACAGAGCTTTTTAATTTAGTTATGCATGCCGATACTGTTTTTGTGGTCAAGACAGAGGGTGGAAGCATTTCAGTGCTTCATATGTGGTATAAGCTGTAGCAAGCTGCTTGCAACAGATTTGGTAATGGACCTTTTTACGTTGCTAAAAGTCAAGGGATGCAGGTTCACAGGTGAGGAAGACCGTACCTGTCTGGCTTTGGCTTGAAGCACTGGAGTGCTAAACTGGAGGAATGCCACTTCTTTTCTTGCTTCTCAACTTAGAGTTGAATGACACCAGATTATGGAGATGAGAGTTAAATGAGCCAGCTACAGTGCTGCTGGTTCTTGTAAAAAGTCCTTCAGACACTGAAGTATATATATATATATATATATATATATATATATATATATATATATATATATATATATATATGATCTCTATTAGTGCATTGCACAACTGCAATGCTGTTTGTATTGTGTGTGATAATACTGTGTTATTATGTCATCCTTCTGTGTTTCCCATTTTAGAAGAAGAGGAGGAGGAGAGACTATGTTCAACTTGATCTCTAAAAGGGGCTGCATCTTGCACTTGATACCAATGGACACCAGGTCCGCCTCTTGGGAAGGGGATAATAGTTTTCCTGATGGACATTCCCTGGAGGTTCTCCTCTGCCCCCACCTGTCAGGAGCAGGAATAAGACTCCTCTTCTGAAGATGGACCAGAGGGGAGTCTGCTAATCTTCCAGCATCCCTTGCAGAAGGTTCTTTCTGTTAAGGTGCATCAGCAGCAGGAAGCCTTCCTTGGTAACATGGGACTCCTTCTGGTATGACTGAAAGAGTCTTGTTATGTGCAAAGATGACCCCTGTAGAGAGTACATCCCATGGACTGTCAGCTCATTGCAGTGCCCCTCCCACTCTAGAGCAAAGGTGTCCATAGTGACTTATGGAGCAGGATGTAGGAATGGTCAGGGGGCTGACCCAGAGGACACTGTCCAGCTGAATCCAACAAGACAGACTGCAGGCATAAGAAATGTTGACTGATTTCTACAGTGGATATGAGTGCTGTAACAAATGAGTTCACACTGTCCTCTGTAGAAACCTTGTGAGCAGCCTGGCACAACTTACTACAAGCACAGTGTATGCCAGAAGTTCCAAAACTCAAAAGACATGAGTCTGATAGTTACTGACTCTGTAAAATTTAGGAAAAATGTGACTGCAGGACATTCTGTATCTTATCCAGAGATAACATCACCCTGTTCTGACATTGCTTATAATCTCTATGAACAGAATGTTGGCAGTTCAAGGGATGTGGTCTCTACAGGAGTTATCTTTGCACATCAGTGATCTGGAGTTTTGGGCAATCTCAATGAGACTCTCTTCCTTTTAGAGTGCTAGCAATTGTATCAGACAAGCAGGGTGGAATGAAGTTTCACCTCCTTTGTAATGAAGCAATGACAGTGTGGGAATGGACAGTCTTAAATAAGAGTTTTCTACCTGACATGCATATTCCTATGGTAGCCAACTCTGTTGTGGAAAAATAGCCATGTCTATTGATGTCTTGCAAGTGGTCTAAGTTTGACCACTGCAAGGATGTTCCTGAAGTGAAGCTTTCTGGTTTATGATCTGTTTGTCTTGCTGACTAGTGCCAGATGTCTACATATTTTTCCACTGCCCCCCCCAATCTTTAATTGCATCCTTTGGGTAAGATGCATCCAAACCTTCAAACCTGGAGGCTAACAACTTGGCAGCTTTACTTCATACTTTTTTTTTTGAGGAGAATAGTTGATTTTCTGTTGTCTTCTGAAAAATTCTCTACTCCAAAGATGTACAAAGGCAGATGGAAACAGCTTTCATTATGAACTTTGCTTCATTATCTGGATCCCTTTTCAGACCATCTTTTGTTGGTTCAGTAATATTTGTTGAGAATGTTTGAATCAGAACAGTGCTATTTGTCAGTTAAGATACAACTGGCTGCCATGTCTAATTTTCATGCTAGGCAGGATTCACCTTCTTTAGCTTTCTGAGTAGACTGTAAAGCTTTCAGTAAGGGAATTTTTCTTTTGCTTCCTCTTGCTAGGGCATTTCTTCCTCCACAGAAATTAGTTTGTGCTCAAAAAGCTGGCTCTTCCCTATCTGCGGTGGTGCAGCGGTAGCATTGTTGCCTCACAGCAAGAGGTTCTCCTGTTCAATTCTCGGCTGGAGTACGGGGAGTACCTTCTGTGTGGAGTCTGCATGTCCTCCCCGCGGTTGGGTGGGCATTCAAAAGACATGCGTAAATGGACGTGCCTTCGTTGAAGTTTGAATGTTGAGCTGGCACCTCGGCGTTCGTGAAAATCTACTGCCAATCATTAGCGGACTGGAGTTCCGCTGTGGCGACCCTAACCGGGAAAAGCCGAAAGACAACAATATATATATATATATATATATATATATATATATATATATATATATATATATGTGTGTGTGTGTGTGTGTATAATTTCTAATACCAACAGTCCTATTATTGGTAGCTATGATTAAGCCAGAAAGATTTCTGAGTTGCAGGCCTTGTATGTCAAACCTCCATATCTGTTTTTCCACAGCAAATGTATTTCTTTAGGGGCCACTACTTCCCTTATGAAACATGTCACCGCTGCCTCTAATCTTAATGTTAGTCAAACTTTCAGCGTTTGTTTTTTTTTTTTTTTTTTTTTAAATAAAGGCAATACAGCTTGAAAAGCAATGGGTGAGACAGAACTTACTGGACTATGTAGATGTCTAAAGACAGCTCAGGTATTATGTTAACAGAATCATGGGATTCAGGAAGGATAATTGGTTCATTTGTACCTTTGGGTCACAGAAACTGGGGTAAAGGTCACTAAGTTCTGTCTCACCTATTGCTTTTCAAGTTATATTGCCTTTGTTTCTCATAAATAAAGGAAGGAATTTCCAGGTTTGCCTAGGGCCCATTCTCCCATATCTGTTGCCACCTTAACAACTTTTTTCTTCAGGGTGTCTTTGGATACCACTTGCGCAGTGGTCACCTATCCCTTACTAAACACCTTATCAGACTTTATAACTGGCATTGCTGCCAGGTCCAGGTCTGCCTTTGGGGCTGTAGTGATTGGGGGTACGTTTCACTAGGCCAGCCACCCAGGTGTTTCAGTTCAGGCCTCTGTCCTAAAGCTTAGTAAAGACCAAATCTCAGCAGATATGAACATTATATATTTACCATAATATATCATATTGTGAAGTGCAATAGTCTAGAGGAGAAAGAACAGCCATCATGTCAAAATGTTTTTCCTCCTCGAAGGCAGCTCATTGGCATAGAACGATAAAGTCCTGACACTACAGCCCAGGCAATTCTAGTTTGATTAGCAGCCTTGGCTTTAGAAATGCTGGCAGAGGAGGATGGACTTCATATGTTTATAGATTCATAAGTGCTTACTATGCTAATGACCACAAGGGCCTTTTTAAGCCTAGCCATGCATCCCAAATCTCTGACAAGTTCTGATTCCCTTGATAAATGTAAGCATGGGCCTGGGAGATGAACTATTTACAGGTTACCTGCATCTATTAGAGATATCGGTGCCAAACCAGGGATGAATTTCTGGTTTCCCATCCAGTTGTTCAAGTTGCACTTGAATTGGATTAGGGATGAACTTTGCTTCACATGGATGGGGAGTCTGTTCCATAGACATGGTAGTCTCTGGGATACATACCTATTGCTCCAGCAGGTTATATTTATATCACAGGCAAGGTTTAAGTCTTTAGAATGGGTAATTCTGGTACTGTGTGCTTTGTAGATATGCAGGAGGTCCATCAGAGTGGGGTCTGACAATGCCCTGTATGCCAGGCATAGATCTCCCCTCAAAAGCCTGTAGGAGACAGAATACAGGGATAGGGCCTTGAAGTGGTCTGCACAGAACATTTTACTTATGCTCTATATTCTTTTAGTGAGAAACCTCTGTGGATGTTCCATTTGTAGGATATGCCTGGTTAGGTACATACCAAAGGGGGCATTGTACTCAATGATAGGTCTGATGAATGCTGAATACAGTGGAACAATGACTTCCTTGGACTTAGATGCCATACCTTTGTTTATAAGTTTCGCAACATAAGAATTAATTCCTCATCACTATAGATGCATGATGGTCAAAGGCTAGATTACTATCTATGTGTGTCCCTAAGTCCCTGACTACTCTGTCAGCTCTAAGTGGTGTGTTGTCAATATGATAGTTACCAGGGATGGATGACTTCCCAAAGGATACTATTATGCATTTCTTGGCATTTCGTTTTAGTAAAATGGCTCTGACACCAGTTGTTTGTGCTAGCCCCTCCTGGAGAACATTTGTGTCAGTGTGAGATCAATGACAGCTCCCAATTTGCAATCATCTGCAAATTTAGTCAGTCAGAGACCACTGACATTGGCCTTGACTTCTGAGACGTAAATTCCAAAAAAGAGCGGTCCAAGGACTGATCCCAGAGGGACTCCACTTGTGACTGACCTCTTTGTAAAAGTGGACTCCCCAATTCTAACTTCTTGATTCCTGTCTGTGAGCCATTTGGCTATCCACCGGGTGACATAAGGGTTTATACCTAACCACTTGAGTTTGTCAACAATGCCTGAGTGGGGTATTGTGTCAAATGCCTTGGCCAGGTCAAAGTAGATAATATGAACGATTTTGCCCTCATCCATTGCTTTGTTGACCTTCTCAAAGAAGTCCACCAGGCTGAGTAGGCATGATCTGCCCTTGATGAAACCAAACTGGGTTGGGTCCAGTGTCTTGAGGTTTATTATATCTCTACTGATCATCTCCATGATAATACTTTACATGGCTTTACATATAAGACTAGTAAGACTTATGGGTCTGTAGTTTCTAGGGTCTGTAGATGGCCCACCTTTGTGCAGAGGGATGACTGTTGCCTGTCTTCATTCATGAGGCACAAAGCCTGCCAATCCAGGAGGGTGAGGAGGTAAGTGTGCATGCTTGGGGCACTGTGTCATAGTTCTGCAGAAAAAAAAATCACAAAATGCTTTTGAGGGTAGGTGAAACATCCTTCTGACATTAGATCATTGCAGAGGTGAGGGTGGGCTCAGCTATGATACCTCTAGCATGTCCCACCTATGTGGTGGTATTGAGCATGTAAGGGGGCAAGGAAAATAGGTAAGAAAACACTCCCTGGTAGCAGTATGATGCTACTGCAGAGCCCTCAATCTCCTTACCACTTCAGACATAGGTCGGACATATTATGGGGGAGGCTAAGTTGAGATAGATCCAGTGGATGAGAAGAGGAACTGGAGGCAGCTGTTGGTCAGTTCTGGGGAGCCAAAAATAGTGGCAAAAAGAAAACTTCTTCCTCTTCATCAACAGTACTGCTTTGAAAGAATGCAAATGCTTGACATCTTTTAGCCAAAAATAAAAAGACTGGAGAGATTCTTTGGATCAATGGTAGTGAGCCTACATTTGTAGAAATATGCCTTTCTCCAGGTTCTAAATGTTCATTTCCAGTGAGTTTAATTACTTGTTTGTTAACTAGGCAAGTGTAGTGATCCATTTAATTTTTATCAATGCCACTGAAAACGTGGTGTTTTAATATATTGTTAGATGGCTTGCAGATACTAACGGTGCACACAAAAGACAACGATACTTGCAAATAGAAACACTTTTCTCCTGCTTTTCATTTGTTGTTGTCAAACTGTATCTGATCTGTATAGGACTCCAGGAACAAACATAACAAGTGACAGAGTTTACTAGGGAAATAGGGAATGAAACTAGATTGTCAGGACTTTTGTCTGTAGCATAGACACACAGCATGCACACCTCTGAACAATTTAGAGTCAATAGGCCACCTATCACCTGTCTTTGGGATGTGAAAGAATACTGGGGTTCCTGGATAAACCCATGTGAACAAAGGGAGGACATGTAGAGTCTGCATAAAAAGCACAAAAGCTGAGATTTGAAACAGAAATCTGCTTGCTCTGAGGCAACAGTGCTACCCACTGTGCCACCAAAAGTTTCTAAAAGGAAAAGGGTTTATTCTGTTTGGTCACTTATACATTCCTACTGCAGCAATATTCTTATGATAAGGAGGAAGGTCACAGCTAAACCTGTGACCACTGTTTAGTGTGTTTGCTCCTTTTGGGGGAGTAATAGTAATCATATATTCTGCTGACTGCATTATTTGTTGGCAGGCAACTTGTTAGATAGTTCCTCTATAGACTTTACATCAGTGCCTTAACTGTGACAGACTATGGACGGTTACGTTGATCTTCTGGCTAATTTCTTTCCCTTTTCCATTTATTCATTCATTAATTGTTTCACCAATACCATTTTCCTATTCAGGGTCACAGGAGAGGCAGAGTCTACCCTAGTAAGCAGCAGGCATAAGGCAGAAACCTAATGTAGACCAGATGTCAGTCTATCACAGGATTCACAGGATGCAGGCATACCTCTCAACTGTACAAATTTTTGCCTCACATGTTTGGTCTTCTTCTCATAAAATGTTGTTTTTTCTGATAAATCACTGAGGATTGAAGTCAGAAAATAATGACATAACATTTGAGTTACAGACTTCATACTCCAGAAAATTCATGCTAATGCGAAATCTGTTATTCTATCAACTTTCTATGTTTGTAAGAGCAATATTTAAAAATTGTCCCTAGTTCTGGGCCTTTGTCCCCCACTATATATGGCTTTGTCCAGATTTCTTGGTCTTAGTGGTTGAGAGTTATGGATGCAAGCATAGTCACATGCACATATGCATACACACACACACACACACACACACACACACACACACACACACACACACACACACACACACACACACACACACACACACACACACACACTCTGCATACACATGTACTGGCAATTGAAAGGATAACTGGTGCCCCTATTAGAATGTTTTTAGGATGTATGAGGAAATTGGTAACACTGGTGGAAACACACATGGATATAGAGGGAATATGTACTCTTGGCATAGAGGTTACCATTTTTTACTTTGTTAATTTAAATTGCTGAAAATGAGGAAAACAAAAATCTGAACAAATATTATCAAATATATGTGTGTCTAAACCATAACTAAACTGATTTTGCAGAAATAACTTTTATTGACAGATCCTTTGTCACCATTTCAAGAAAGGGTACATCTAGCTCATAAGCTAGAGAACAAAAATGCTTCCAAGTTAACTAGGAGGCCATCATTAAGTAAATTAAATTACAAAAGTGTGCGCATAGTGCTATTGTTTTATTTATTACATATACTGGCACATTATGGACTGGGAGTTGGTATAATGGTTAAGGGGATTACCTCACAGACTCAAGGTACAGAGTCTGATTTCCACCTTTGAGAGAAACTGGCTAGGCTTAAAATAGCCCACACTGGCAGCTAGCCTAGTACTTACCTATGAACCTATTTACTTTTTGTTGACCTTAGTGGTTTTAATAGACATATGGCCTGCTACCTCATTCATGTTGTTGTCGTCATTCAGCTTTTCCCGGTTAGAGGTCGCCACAGCGGAACTCCGGTCTGCTAATGATTGGCAGTAGATTTTCACAGTGCCGAATTGCCAGCTCGACGCCTAACCTTCAAGGAAGACACGCCCATTCACGCATGTCTTTCGGAATGCCACTCGACCCATGAGGAGGACATGCAGACTCCACACAGAAGGCACTCCCCGCACACTAGATGAGAATTGAACGGGAGAACATCTTGCTGTGAGGCAACAATGCTACCGCTGCACCACTGCAGATTACCCTGCTACCTCATTCATGTATAATATAGGAAATCTGGCTAGGACACCAGGGAAGTTATCCTGCTCTTTTTACAATAAGTGTTATGATGTCTTTAAAAGCCATCACATCTACTAAGTATATGGGACCTCAGTTTAATAACTCTTCTGAAGAATGGCACTTAAAGAGTGCAGCCCTCCTACGCTACACGACGGCATTAGTCCAGACATTAACTGAAGCACTTGATGTGAGGATAGAATTCACATCCTTCTAATCTCATCATCAGACTGAGTACCTGTTAATCCACTGACAAGGTTCTGAACAACTAAGATATATATAAAAAAAAGAAGAACAGTGAAATGGCTAAAGATAAGAGACTAAGTTAAACACAGCTCATACCACCACAGCTTAATTCTTAGAGCAGGAGAGATTCTTAGTCTGAGATTCTGCAAAGATAACACAGACATTTAAATATAGTTCATCTGCGGCTGTTAAATCAATTCTATAGCAGATGAGTAAAGCTCTGGCAGTAGTAACAATATGAACAGTAGGGCTGGAAGGCAAGCATTAATAAATAGTCAGAAAAAATGACATAAATGGCAAACTGATCAAGTAATATTTACAAGGTAATCAGGTACATAAAGGGGGAATGGTGGTTAAGTGTCTTCATGTTTATGCTGGGGGAAAAAGAAAAACAGCTGGCATTTAGTATTTAAGAACAGAGACTATAAAATGGCTCCACCTATATTAAAATAAACAGCATAATGACAATACCAGCATACCTGCACGAGGGGAAGAATATAAGGTTTTCACAGTGATTTATACCGGAGAGTAAACAGAGAAACAGGCATGGAGTATTTAAGAGATGTTGAGTGAAAGGAATCACAGTATAACAAGGTATGGGCTATTGCAATGAATACAATAAAATGAAAGGCTACAGGCAACAAGCCACACAATAGGACAACATCCCAGATGCTTATAACACTTACACAAACAAAGCTACAGGTTGGTAAAAAAGACTTGAGAAATGCAGCAGTGTAAATTCTGGAAAACTAAAGGAGGGGAAGAATGTCAAATGTAGTCAAAACAAGCATACACCTAACTTTAAGGTGCCCTTAGAAGAAACGTAAAAGTACCACGTTAACAGGAAGACCGGGTGGTACCTTCTGAGCAGACTAGTTTGATTAAATGAGAAATGGATCTAAGATCCATCACTGTCAGATTTTTCTTTTAGTGCACTGTAACTGCACTGGGTGGTTCATTTGTTCCAAGCTTAGTATATATTTTAGGTACATGACAGACGATCGAGATGTAGGAATGAGAATGATATTATGTTGAATCAGAAGTAGTAGATCCATTCAGTTAATGCTGAAATAAAACTGCATTTATATATTAAAATATGTCAGTATTTTGGTTTGTATATGGGGTTCCCTATTCTAGCAGTCAGTGGGTGGAAAGCATAGAATGTCATCCTGAACCAGGAACTAAACTGCAGAATGAAACCCTATGAGGCAGCAGTGTTAATTACTGTGCTATCTGCATTGGATTAATGAAGTGATTGGAGAATGAATGACTGGACTGTTTCTGTTTACATGGGGACCACACCCCCACTCTGTAAACTATATATACTTACTCCAAACCATCAAAGGACACACACATACACACTTATACAATATGAGCACCCACATCTCTCAACTGTCCGGAATTTATCATTGAAGGCTGAAGCCAGTAAATAATGATGGACATTTGAGTGTCAGACTTTCTGTCCTTCAGAAAATCCATGACAATGGTAAACTTGTTATTCTACCAACAGTTTAAGTTTATAAGAGCATCATTTAAAATCTTGTGATAAGAGGTTGAGAGGTATGTGTACACCTATGGATAGTGTAAGGATTGCTTGTTGCCTACAATAAATCTTTGGTATGTGAGAAGAAACCACAGCACCCATCAAAATCCCACAGGGACACAAGGAGGATTTGCAATCTGTGTGTTAACCACTGTGCCATCTGCACTGGATTAATCAAGTAATTGGAGAATGAATGAATGAAAGAGTATTGCTGTTTACATGTTGACTGTACCCTGACACCTCCATAAACTATATATACTTACTCCAAAGTCACATCACTTCATAGAATGAATGCTGAACTAAATATTCACATTCATTTAGTCTTAGGCAGTGAGATCCTGGAGTTAGTATGCATAATTTATGGGTATGTGGGTGCATATCATTTGCATGAGAAGTTGTTGGAGGAACAGACCCCATGTATAGGTTTGTTGCTTCCTGGATTAATAGGAAGTTATAGGCATGCAGTCCAGAAGACCATTAAGGAGTCAAACCTAAATTCCCAAGTACCTCAAAGCACTGTCTGGCTAAATGACTTGCTGAAGGTCACACAGCAGGTTAAAGGAATCAAACCCTGCACCTCAGGAAGTAGCTGATTAACAACAGCTCATAGCTTTAATCCTCTGCGGGTTCAGGCACCTAGGCAGCGAGACATTTCCCTGTGGTACATTTAACTGGGGACACATGGCTGAAGTGACATTCAGCTGCAGAGAAATATGGCTGTTTGCAAATTCCCTGTGGGCAAAGAGAAGCACACCCTGCCATGCTCACAGCTTTAATAACCAAATGAATGGTGGCAGAAGAAGTGATGAGTGTTGTGCTCAGTGTACAGTACATACTTATGTAACTACAACATGTAGAAGTGTGCTACAGCATGGAGGAAATCCTGCAGGATACTGTAGTCACATTTATGCTCCAGTATGTGTTTTAGGTAATGTTCCCTAGACACTGTGAAGGTGGTAGTAGTCAACACACTCCAATTATAAATGCACTGCCCATTGGGCACTGCATTTGTACTTCCAGTGACATGCCCTCTGGCCAGCCTGCTGCTGATGCCTGCCATATTGCCTGCTGTCTCATGTTCCGTTGGGGACCATGGACATTGTTTTCCCCCAGTGCATTTGGTTACTGAAGTTGTGGGCATGGCAGTGTATGCTTCTCTTTGCCCACAGGGAATTTTCAAACAGCCATATTTCTCTGCAGCTGAATGTCACTTCAGGCATGTGTCCCCAGTCAAATGTTCCACAGGGAAATGTCTCGCTGCCTAGGTGCCTGAACCCATAAATTTGAGATAGCTGGAAAGATGAAGTTCTTGCATCCAGTGATATGCAAAACCTGAGATGAAGATGCATCGGTGGTTAACATTCCATCTTAGAGTGAAGGGATGATTGGGAAAATGGAAAATAGTATGTAGCACCATATCAGCTGATCTGAAAAAAGGCAGTTACCAATCTGTAAATACTGGGATTTCCTCTTGTGATATTCCCAGCTCAGCAGATTTCTGACATCCCTTCATCAGCTGTTTTTGGGGAGCAGTGAGGCTCAGGCAAGAACACATTGTGATGTAAAAAGTCAGACTAGGAGGACATGCTTTGTTTCTTTTCTCCTCACATCGATCCCTATACACTTTGTGAGCATATCCTGAAAGACAAAGAAAAACTTAAGAACAGAAATTATGAACTAGCCTACCTTACTGAAAAATCCATCTACAGACCAGGAATGAAAAAGCCATCCAAGAATATGGATATGGTGTTATAAGCAAGGACACTGTTTTATCATTTTCTGGGAAAATACTACCAGATTCCTAAATGTTGATTGCCTGCGTAGAGAAAAAATTATGTTTCATGGAATTTGGTATTTTAGACCAGGATACTCATTCACCATAATTTCTTCTTTTATTTACTGCTTTATAACTGTCAGTTTGTTGTATTCCATGCTCTGTTCTTATAATATGTTTTGAAGAATAAATATATATATATATATATATATATATATATATATATATATATATATATATATATATATATACACATACATATATGTATGTGTGTATTCTAACACATTATAATAGAATCAAGGCAATGCCCAGATAGTGCATTTACCCATCAGTGGTGTGATTTATGGAATTTCAGCTCACAAAAACTGAATTTTGACTTTTTAGTGACCATAAACCACTGCGGACCATTTGTAGAAGCATGTTCAAACATCAGCTGATAATGTGATGCATATCTATTGCAGCGAGCTTTTAAGATCTTGTGCAATGGGTAACTGCTTGTAAGAGTCTCAAATGGTTAAACTTAAACTTTCCTTGGAAGCTAGAGGTGTACTTAGACCAAAAAAGCAAGGGCTCAGAAGACTGAATCCTACAGTACTGAGGTGACAATGAAAGTTGACTGTTAGAATTACTGTATGATCATTCATACTTAATGAAGGTGCGAAGTCAAGTAGCCATGGTGCAAATATCAGCAACGGAGACAACTTTACAGACTTTGATGGCAGCATTCCTAGTGTGGTTAGTGACCTGGTAGCAGGGTTTGCTTAGCCACTGCAAGAGCCCTTTATCCAAAGCAAAAAAGGCAAACTATTCTGTCTTCTGGAACTCATATACCCTCTTCTGTAAAACCTGGGATGAAGAAGGTGCATGTCCAAGGTATAAAGCACTGTTTCACCCACATATTCTGTCTTTTTAAAGAAAACAAGATGATTGAATTACTTTATGACAGTTGTATCAACTCTCTGAGAAAGAAGCTTGTGTTAATTCTAAGGGGAATCCCATCTCTGTTAATAATGAAATAGAGTTCCCTTCAGATGAGGACTTGCAGCACACATGTTCTAAGGATGGAGGTGACAAATCCAAGGAGGAAAGACTTCTTCACTGGGAGGTGAAGATGCAGAACCCCTTTAAAGAATTGCTTAATCAATTGCTGCTGGGCCACAGTTCTACCCTCCCCAAGATAATTTTAATTTGTATACTTAAACTCTGTATGGATGGTATATGCATATTCCTGTGAAGCATGCATATGTTTTCAAGCAGAAAGTAAAGCAAATGTATTCAGTATTGCTGCTGCTTCTGTGTTTTTATTTGTATTAATGTATTATACTATTAAGGGCAAATACACAACAGCTGTGATATATACAGGTGACAAAAATAAACAAGATGGTATTGAAATAAGTGAGACCTAAATCACAGAGGTGCTTGAGATAGGTCAGGATCATGTGCTAGTTTGCTGAGTGAAGCAATGTATAATATCTCTTTGCCCTGACAGAAGATAGCTCCACTTAGAAGAATACATCTGGCAAGTGAAAGGTTTAATAGCAGCTTCATTCACTTCTCCAGTGGGAGCCAGTATCTAAAAGAACAGTGAGGGCCCTAGGGTGGTTTACTTTGCTTAATTATGGACACTTCCATGTACTGCCAGGGAACTGACATAATTAATCTATACAATTTTTGGCTAACATTGGGTAATGAAGATAAGCTTTGGTCTTTCTTCTCTGTATTTTTAATGTGGGGTAGCAATATAGGAAAAAAGTTAAGATATGCAGAATTCTTTCCTAATGTAGGAGGGAAAATGCATCCACATTCAGCTCTGACTTATCCATTTAAACTGATCAAAATGAGAGGATTACATTGTTTCAGTTGATGAACAGTTGCTTCATTCTCAGAAGACCCTGGCTAGATAGACTTCCCTTAACCTCAGTTCCTGAAGCTGATCCAGACTTTAACTTTGGGTGGAATCTGTTGGTGCATTCACCTTCGCAATACGAAGGGCTGTCAGAGTGGTGTGTGGTCAGTGACCCATTGCTACACTCACATAACTTCACTGCACAGGGAATTAGAGCACCTGCCACCCTGATTGGCTTTTTGTCAAACACACCACAGTCTATTTCCCAGATGGCAGGAAGAACTGTGGTTTCCACTTCTCTTTCAGGGGTTTGTGGGTGAGGAACACTGCCTTTAGCTCCATTTTATGTATGTGAATCCCTGTTTACTTGTACTCTACTGCTCCTGAACAAAGCCCATGAGAGAAGCTTCCATTTACAGCATCTGTGATGGGCTTATCTGTATGAAAGGAAACCTGACAACAAGACAGGTGGGACACATCCATTATATTACAACCTGATGTCAGGGGGTCCGACATTTAACAAGTGAGTCCAGGAACGACTTTATAGCCATTGGTACTCCATAGTATACTGCAGAATCTTTGTGTTCATGTATGTGAATGGAATTAAGAAGAACATGGCCTCCATGAGACCCACAAGGTGCAGAGGAATCTCAGCCTGGACTCTTGCTGTAAACTCTCCCAGGTTGCCAGCACTGAGGCTACCTGCACCTTTCTAAGGAAAGGAATGATTAGCACTGAATATAATCCTACTAAGCTGCAGTGAAGGCAATCCTCTTTGTTAAAACCGGACAGCATTTCATCCATTTTGTGGAGAGGGCCTGATCTACAACTGCTGGAGTGCCCAAGCAATAACTACTACATGGAGATCATCACTGGGAGCCACTAGTGGCTATTTATTCAAGTCAAGAAACAACAGATGTTTTTTTTTCTTTCAGGATATTCCTTTTTCTCTAACACTTTCACCATAGTAATGGCTAGTTTCTTGGCAAACAATGTGATTGAAAAGAAGAGAAAAGAGCAAATGGCAAAACTTTATATTAAAGGTGAATCCCATCCTCACTGAACTGAAGAAACTATTTGTGCAGATCACAGGCATTGATGTGCCAAATTTTAATCATACTTGATGTGGTTACTGAGGTTCAGGAGGGGCAGAAATATGCAATCTCATTCCAAACAAGTAAAAGTTAGGAGTAGAACCCTTTACCTTTCTCTTTAAAATAAACTGGCTCTATGATTTCTTTATGGAGAAGACTCTGGGCCTGTTCCAAGAGTTACGCAGAGACTACCTGTTCTCTTTATGGAAATCTTTCATGGGAGGGACTTGTGTATGTTTATGGTTATGTCTAGAACCAGTCTGTGTGATGGCTTCCTAAGCTGTGGCAGACCTCGAAAGAGGGCCCTCATGTGCAGTCCTGTAGGATAGGAGGGCTGCATTTAATATGCTAGGGGAATCATTGTTCTGGGAGCTGTGAAGGAAAACTATCTCATGCTTGGGGACCCTGCTTGTTCTACAAAGGCTAGGTCTAGAAGAAGGGGAGCAGTAAGGGGACATCACCACGTTCCTCCAAAGTGGCCAATACCTGTTTCTTCTTAGACATTTTTGACCATGTCTTTAGGAATTTGCTAAAGGAGGACCTCACCTTATGAAGGGACATTCAGAATGGCCTTCCTGTGCTCATCCTTGAAGGACGAGAACCCGAACAAGCCACTTGGCACAGGCACCTATCTGAGTTTGCCACCTTGGGTGATACCAGCACACTCAAAACATCAGTGAGCTACACGAAAACCCAGAATAAGAGCTGGTATAAGAGTCTTTAATAGTCTCTAGGATCCAATATTCAGAGTTACGTACAAAGGAAAGGACTGCAGCTGGGACAAGTGTGACAAATAACTAAATAAGTCACAATGTGGCAGAGAAGACCACCCTGTTTCCTATCCTGTCCAAAGCTCTGGACTTCTAAAAGATTTGGGCTCATTATTAGGTGGCAGGATGGAAAAGTAGAGTGGCTACAAAAATTGCATCCTTGAGAGCAGGCCATGTGGGGGGGGGGGGTGGCAGAGTCCCTTGCCCTTTTTGTAGAGATCCCAATTTAATAATTTCTGTGGTAAACACAGAGAAACACCAGGTCACTGCACAGAAGAGTTTGTAAGTTAGAAAATGTCTTCAGGAGAGGGACCATCTGAGGGCTGTAGTTAATTGAAGTTTCACTTACCTTGCCTGTCTCTAATACAAAGACCTCAAAGGAAAGGTCTCATTATCTGTTTCTAGTAGAAGGACCTTTAAATCATCTGAATGCCCTTTGTAGGGAAATAAAACTAAGTGACTGGGAGACACTCTGCTGCTCATAGCTCTAGGTGGGTGTAATCCTTGCTTACCTAGTAAGTGAGCATCAGGTGTTAAGAAATTTGACAGCAGTACTTGAGACAGTGCATATGCATGTCAGAGGCAATTAAAGATAAACATAATATTAATTTTTCCTTATTCAAGAGAGTGTTTGCAGAACAGGATGTCTGCAGAGGAATGCAGTGCCATTTCATGGATGGAATTTATAGGAGAAGACTGGTCTTTGCTTAGCCTTCCTATCTCTTAACTTCTCCCATCATTCAAGCATTGGCCCAGAGTCACATGAGGGATCCTCTTGCTGATCTCTGCACTAGCTACCTTCCATAGCTACTAAGTCACAGTGATTTAGACCTTAAGCATCTCTCATAATCTGTGAATGACTATATTTAACACCTGTCACTTGTGAAAGTTCTGCATGTCCTGCAGTACGGATAGGTCTGGTACAGGTCACGGCTTGCATTTTGCTCATCCTAGAAACACTGTGAAGATTTAAGTGATTTAGTATTGGGCACAGACATTTCAATTGTGCTTTTTAGGCTCAGGATCTGAACTCTGACACACAAAAAGAACTGGGGGATATGGGGTCTGAACTTGCTCCCCTGGCCTGGGAAGCATGTAAAACTCCAAGAGCAGGAGGTGAAGAGAGTGCAGGAGTGCACCACACTGGGGATATCAGACAAAGATGTCCCAAAATTTATCGACTATAGAGGACTTTCAAATTCAAATCAAGTAGTTCCAGAGTGTGGAACTGTGATACAGCTGTGATTAACATGTAATGGTTGTTGATAGCATGTTAAGACAAACCATTCCCCCTCATAGCCCAAAAACAGAATGGCACTATGGTATTTAAAGTGCTTGAGATATATTTTTATTGCACTGCTCCTATACATTTTTCATTTGTTAATGATTCTAACATTGTGTACACAGTGCCAGTTTAAGGGTCAGTCTGACAATATTATGGTAGTTATATATATTGTTCCTTATCATTCATACATTTTACAGGCAGAAACTACTAGAACCTGACAACTTTTGCAACAGTATTAAGTTCATTAGCAAACTGTTAGACAAACCTTTAAGCTATGCTCCTTCAAGTGATTGATATCAAACAGTGACACCCTTTTATACTGTCATGTGGTTTGGCTCTTTATAGCATTCAAATATTTTTGACTAACATCCACATCTCTTCATTATTGACAACTTCAGATTATTAATACTAGGATTACTTCTGAATGAAAAATGCTTTTTTATAGAACCCATTTATGTTTCAACAATTCATTAACTAAGTCAATAAATCAATACATTTTCATCAGTACATATAATGTGTCTTACCGGATGCTGGCTGGTTATAAGATGGCTGGATAGTAGCAGTTGTGATGACTCTTTGTTTTGGAGCAGTAGGTGGAGGTTCAATCCCAGCAGGCTGTGGGACACGTGTAGCAGCAGGTGCATGTCCAACACTGATAAAAGTAAACAAACACCGTTACCAACTGATATGCCTTAGACTCCATGGTATGGAGGTAACAAGCCATGCAGCCGCAAGCTCCAGCAAATTATAACACGTCTGAAGGTTGTCAGTACAGGAACAAGACAGAGGATTAATAATTATTAGCTGTAAATGTAGTCAAGGTTAGTTAAAATTATTAAACTAGTTTCTAACATAAAACTATAAACTAAATTTCTTACAATTAAAGAGTCCAAATTTGTGGTCCCAAAGCCTTGCCCGGAGCTCATTCAAGTTTGCCTTGTTGCATTTTTCAGTATCCGTGTGTTAGTATGATCATGATTTTATCTTAGGACTAAATCTGCTTGTCAGTATTGATAAAATAGGCAATTTAAAAGTAACTTCATGGCTTGTTATGAATACTTTGATGAAACACTGGGAATAATTTATGTTTTCTGTTTTTGGTGTAAGATAAATGTAACTTTAATAGGATTTATTGCTTTTCGCAATATGCTATTTTCGAAAGAAATAAATGCTTCTTCAGGTAATAAGAAAAACATGACTATGTACACTTCTTTGTTAGTGGACTGAGCATTCTCACTTGTGATAGTTTTCTTAGATGCTGACAAATTCCTGTTTATATTTCCAGGTGTTTTGTTTCTTCCCCACAGTTTTCTCATCTTGAAATACTAAGATTAAGTTCAAAACAGCCAAGTGATATCAAAGCTGATACAATTACAGAGGCAAAGAACCAATATTTTGTCTGAAGTAATTGTTCAAGACGTTCTTTGATTTTCATTAGTAAACCCACCACAACAAGTTAGAATGTATACACGGGGATGAAGAGTGTGCAGTAAAATATACATCCAGGGAGAAAAAGTTATCTATCATACTGTTCAAATCCATGATATAGCCTAAAAATATTGCTCTGGACCTCACAAAACTTTTAGTAAAAGTATTGAGGATTACAGATGTAAAACAGTCACAGACTGTATAATTATATAGCTGCCATTCTTTAAAAAAAGAATGCTAATCTAAGCAGCTCCACTAGCATTGCAGGATAAAGCCCTGAGTGTGATCAAGGTGACTCTGTTAGATTAGTGGCTCTGGTGCCTGTGGTAGCTGATGTGGGATATGAGAAGAATGTGAAAGCTTAGCCTTTCTTCAGGAGGAGGGGCGGTGAGAGTGTGTGTGTTTGAGCATGCTGTCCATGGCTGAATCTCCTTTGAAAAGTGGGGATTACATAGGGAGAGGTTTGAGGCCTACAAGGTGAGGGGGGGTGCAGGACCATTGATTATGTCATATGGAGGTGTGAACATATATCCTGTTGGCCAATTGCATGCCTAACCCCTCTAATACTACAGGCATGCACAGAGGAAGGCAGGGCTTAATTCAAAAGTCTGACTCCTATCAAGCAGATGGTGGCCTGTGTTCTGTATTTGCCTGACTTTTGCCTCAGGGTATGTATGGGTTCTAAGGCTCTTACACTACAGAATAAATGGGTTCACTGGGTAACCAGGAGGTACTTGAGGGTCAAGTGATGGGACTGGGTCAAAAATAGAACAAAAACAAAATGAATAATAATCTGGGATAATGAACATTTACAGTGAAGGAACTTTAAGGGAGGGAGATAAGGCTGCGAAAGAACAAAGATGGAAGTGTTGGTAGTAAAGGGGAATGGAAGAAATGGGATTTGCTTGCCAGATGTTCTCTTGAAGACTAGTGGTGTTTGTGTGTTTTGCAGTGTTTTGCATTTTACATTTTAGAGTTGGATTGTTTGCATTCTGTGTTGTACCAAGCTAGAATGCCCATACATGTTTCCTCCTCTACCTGTTTGCTAAAAAAAAAAATCTCAGAAACACATACACAAGAAAAAAGAACGTGAGCACTAATACAGATTTTCTTTTCTGTTACATTTCAAAGTGACTAATTTCAAAACCAAAAACATGTCACTCCTTTAGACTATTGGTCCTGATTATTCTAGGTTTTGTCTTTAAACACCATAGATTAAAGAAAAGTTGACAAGTGTATCATTCACTGTATCAGTGAATAGTATTTTATGATGAAGTAAATTATTTCTTCCTTGTACATCTGCACATATTCCTTACAGTCTCTGATTCATGGAGGTGGGATGTTATTAATTTAGGAGTAAACCTCCAAGTATTACAGTCTGAAATGGGCAGTCATGCTTGAATGTGCATTCTGTTAGCAAAGCTTTGCTAAGGTTTGGACATTTTTCCAAGTAAAAGCCTTGCAAATCTTAGCAGCAGGAATAGGGCCAGAGGCAGACATCAGGTCTGCTGTATATGTAGGGTTTGGCTGAATGTCTTTTAATGCATAGCAACATTTATGTACAAGCTTTTTCATAAAGGCAATACATTGTACTAGCCAATGGACCAAGGCTCTACTGATTGTGACTTTAATAAGCATATTGTGCTGTAGGTCAAAACAGTGGTGAGAGAAACAACCATTTCAAAAAAAGAGGCTTTCTTTACAATGTTATTTTTTGCGGGGGGTCTCTAGATATGACTGATAAACCCCACAAGTCAGGTCAGCAGCATCTATGGCAGTTGCCAAAGTGAAGGATTAGGTGTGACAGGAGTTTGGTGAGGCCATGGATAACACATTTTTGGAAGGCATCATTGAGGCTATGGAAGCTATTTAGTGACTCAGATGAAGGAGATGAGATATTGCTCAGGCTGTCCTGACCAGGGATGAAGTGCTGATCTTTGCTAAGGAAATTTTGGGAGGTGGAATGAATACTTTGAGGAATTACCTACATCCAGTGAAATCCCCCTTCCCTGAGGAGGCAGTACCAGAAGCAGATGGTAGAAATGGATGAATTTCATACAGCAACTAAATAGGTCTATGCCAAGATGATGGGAGTGAATGAGGTATGGCAGGAAGTGTTGAGGTTGTAGACATTATTGAAGTGTAGTGGTTGGAATGCCTTTTCAGTGTTGTGTGGAAGGCAGAGTTGTTACCTCTGGATTAAAAAAATGGGTGGAGGTCCCCAAATTCATAAAAGGAGAACCAGAGGATGAGATACTCCATTTATAGAGGGGTGCACTATCTTCAGTCTTCTTGAAAGAACTCCACCCAATAGCCAAGCCTCTGATTTAGAAGAAGTAATATGGATTCCATACTGCCAATGGAAAATATATCTGTTTCCCCATGTGCTGATAAATGGATATGTCATGAGCATTAACCATAGCTACTGCTATCCTGGCTTGTCAGAACTTATCAGTCAAATCTAGAGACCCCCAATTAGCATCGTAGAGAAGGCCTCTTTTTAACAGGGTGGCTTCTCTCACCATCAGTTATGATCAGTAGAGCCCTGGTCCATTGGTTAACACAGCATATTGCCTTTATGAAATGCTTGTAGATAAGTGCTGGTATATGCCATTAGCCATGTTCCTATTGATAGATTTTCAAGACTATTTCTTAGGAAAATATCCAAAATGTAGCAAAGGTGTACTTATTAAATGTACATTCAAGCATAAATGCTTCTTTTAGA
Organism: Protopterus annectens; assembly: GCF_019279795.1. Taxonomy (NCBI): domain Eukaryota; kingdom Metazoa; phylum Chordata; order Ceratodontiformes; family Protopteridae; genus Protopterus; species Protopterus annectens. The sequence continues at coordinate 836,885,870 of NC_056748.1, read as the reverse complement.
CTGCAGTATTCTGTTGTTTATCTCCAACTGCATAACATCCCACTTCCAGTAATATGGGACTGTTAAGTCCATACAGATGTATGAATAGGAAAAAAGCAATTTATTTTATAATGAACCAGTCATGGCAGGCATTAGGCATGGGATATCTAGGCGGCCACTTAGGGCACCACTCTCACTTTTCTTGTAGAGATACTTTTCAGGTATGTATTTATTTTTTTATAGTATGAAAAAGTGACATTTCTTTACTATAAAAATAAATAAATAAATAACATAAAGCACCCCATCAGGCTAGAGGGAGCAGTGACATATCAAAGAAGTCCAGGAGATATAATCATTTGATTTGTTGGCCTCCTGCTTGTCCCACCTGTCTTCTACCTAGGCAGCAAATTGGGTATATCATGGGTGGGACAGAGCAAGAAATCAACAAATTCAAACAGAAGGAGTGCGTTGCAAAGAGAATACTATGGCGTTTGGTAAGTATAATATATGGATGTACAGGTTATTGTCAAAACACCCAATTCAAAATGTCAACCACAAAATGTCAACAACGTGTACATTGACAGGGTACTACACAGGCGCTAAGCAATAACCTCACTGCATGCAAAATTCTAATAAAGAAAAAAACAGCAACAATTTTTTTTCTTTTTTCTGGGGAGCAAGTCCACCTGCAAAACATCTCTCATCCCCTGCTAATTATATATACTAACTCTGAGATCTCACACTATCTGGGAAAGGCCATATTCTCAATCTGGGGTATTTTGCGTTCTTACGCACCTGTCTAACATTTGTTTAGTTGTCCAAATCTTGTTGACTAAACATATGCTGACCAACTATAGTGTTGGCAAAATTCAGTGCTCTCTTATGTGTATCTATTTATCTGTCTGTCTATCTTTATATATAGTTAGATAGATATTTACTGATAGACAACTGGATCCATGGATGGGGTTGGCTAGCCCTCAGCTGTCCCTAATTTTGCAGAATGTGCCTAATTTTCCTTGCTCTATTCCTGGCCTCAACATACCTCTCAACTGCCAAGATTTTTGGTCTGTTCCACATAAAATTTCTTTTTGGTAAATCATTGAGGACAGAACTCACTAAATAATGCAGACATTTAAGTTTCAGACTTCATAAACTAGCTAACTAAATAAATAAATATCCTTTGGAAAATGCATCCTAATGCAAGATCTATATTTACAAGAGCAATACTTAAAATATGTCCCTAATTTTGGGTCTTTATCCCTTCATTATTTTTGACTTGTCCGTATATTTGTCCTGAGATGTTGAGGTATTTCTCTTGTACTTTTTTGTATTTCCTGGTAAAACACTGAGAATTACAGTTGGCCAAAAATGCAAGACATACAAGTTTTATGCTTCTTTTTCCTCAGAAAAAAATGTTTGTTGAGGCAGAACCTGTTGTTCTATTAACTAAGTGTATTAGAGTAACATAAAAAATGTTAGCCTGCATGTGGTGGAATATGACTAATGGCTGTTTTTTGTTCATTATTCTGAATTTTCAGGATTACTGTGATTTGTGTGAAGAAACTTGAAATACTTTAATTAGTGATTACTGCTTCCATGGAACAAAGTGGAAATATAATTCATGACTGTCATTTTTAATTATAACTGATGCATATGGGAGGGTGCTGTCATTAAAAAGTAACTTCCCCTCTTGTTTTCTCAGCTTAGAGTCACTGTCTGGCTTTGCAGAGCTAGTGTGCATCTGCAGGATTGTTGTGATTTATGTGATGCAACTTGAAATACTTCAATTTGTGGTAACTGTTTCCATATAACATAAATGAAATACAACACACATACATAATTTTTATCTATAACTGCTAGGTTGGGTGGGCATTGTCTGTAGAGAATAACTGACCCTCTTGTTTTCTGTTTAAACAGTCATTGTCTTACTTTACTAGACTAGAGTGCTTTTGCAGGATTAATATAATTTGTGCAAAGCATCTCAGAATACTGTAATGCATAGCTAATGTTTCAATAAATAGCCCTGATACACAATTTATGGCTGCCATTTTTTATCACAAAAATTTGAAGTGCATATTGACTAAGGCTCTTGCCACACCCATAGTGCCTTTTTTAGGCAAGGCTCAAAAGACGAACCCACCTCCGTAGAAAACAAAAATGGAAAAAAATTAAGGGTAATGCTGCTCAACGCCAGAAGTCTAAATCTCAAGATGCAGGCTCTCGAAGCACTCCTCAGTATGGAGAACATTGATGTCTGTGAACCGAGACCTGGTTCAAGGCTCCTGAGAGCACCCCAGCGCTACCAGGCTTTACCTCGTATCATGCTTTTTGGCCCTAAAACCCGGGCCGAACCACAAAGGGAGGGGGGTGTCCATGTTCATCAGGGATACCCACACCTCTAGGTTAGTGGCAACTCATGAAGCATCGGAGACCATCCAGGTGCAGCTAACCATAGGCAAAACTGCTGTACAACTGGTTGCATGTTACAGACCACCCTCCCAAACTCAAGAACCCCACTCAGCCTTCCTGAAGACATTGGAAGATATGAATGTCTCACCAAATACCATCATATTGGGAGACTTCAACTACCCTACCATAGACTGGGTGCACTATTCTAGCCCTAACACCCTAGCCCAAAGGTTCCTGGAATTCATAAACTCAAATGCAATGGAACAGCTAGTCACCTCTCCCACAAGGGGGGATAATATACTAGACCTGATCATCACAAACATGGGGACAAAATGCTCCACACCGGAAGTATTGCCCTCACTGGTGAGATCTGACCACAAACTAATCACCCTGGATATACATTTACCACCTCCACCCCCAGCACAAAAGACTACAGTGAGAAACTTCTCAAAAGCCGACTTTACACTTCTCAAGACTGAGATGGTATCATTTAAGCCCTCAGGGGCAATGGAAACCACATCACACAATGCTGAATCCTACACAAATGCTTTCTACGGACATCTCCAAGAATGCATGGATCGTGCAATCCCAAATAAAACCAAGACCCTCTCCACCAAAGGAAAGCATCCTGTCTGGTGGACCCCAGCCATAAACAAATTGTATAACAAAAGAAGGAAGCTACTGCAAGACAGAGCAAAATCCCATAAAGGGAAGGCATCACTGATCAGCACTAGTAGAAAGCTACGTTCTCTCATAAAAATATCCAAGGCCAACTTTGAGAGAAAAATCACCAAGGACACTAAAGATAACCACAAGGCATTCTTCAGTTATGTTAGAAACCTAGGCGGAAACACTCAGATATATTCAGAGTTAGTACACAATGGCAAAAAATTTACCGAACCCACAGATATTGCCAACATTCTGGCAGACAGGTTCAGTGCAAATTTCTCCCCTCCCTCACCTCCAAAAGAAGAAATACTCATCCCAGCTGAATGCAACCTCCCTGTCATCTCTGATGTCCAGGTGAGAACCGCTCTCAACAAAGCAAAAAACACAGCATCTATGGGACCTGATGGTATCCCCGGCTGCGTGATACGTGAACTCCAAGAGGAGCTAAACCCGCATATAAAAATGTTATTTAACCTTAGCCTTACTACAGGATATGTACCTGAACACTGGCGTACAGCAACAGTGGTCCCACTCCACAAGGGAGGCTCCACTACAGACCCTGGGAACTACCGCCCCATAAGCTTGACCAGCCTGGTTTGCAAAGCTATGGAAAGAATTATTATGGAACTCATAAACAACGACATTGGGGACCTACAGACACTTGATCCCACCCAGTTCGGCTTTGTAAAAGGCAGATCCTGCCTTTTGAACCTGGTTGACTTTTTCGAAACAGTCACTAGAGCCATTGATGAGGGCAAGGCAGTCCATACAGCCTACCTGGACTTGGCTAAAGCCTTCGACACAATACCCCACTCAGGGATCATAGAAAAGCTAAACAGCTTAAAAGTAAATCCATATGTCACAAGATGGGTTGCAAACTGGCTAAAGAACAGAACCCATAAAGTCAAGATTGTGGGAGCCATGTCAGACTCAAAGCCAGTCACAAGTGGTGTCCCACAGGGCTCTGTCCTGGGACCCCTCTTGTTCGGCATTTACTTCTCAGATGTGAAAGCAAACATGGGAGGGTTGTGGCTGACAAAGTTCGCAGATGACTGCAAACTAGGCACCATAGTCGATACACCAGCTGACACATACATCCTACAGAAAGGCCTCACCGAAACGGACAACTGGTGCCGGAATCACGGCCTTAAACTGAATGCCAAGAAATGTATAGTCATCCCCTTTGGGAAAACAAAATACCCACAAATTATCACATAGACAGTAACCCACTGAGTACCGAAAAAGTAATCAGAGACCTGGGGACTCAAGTTGATAGTGACTTCTCATTTGACACCCACGTTGCCAAAGTGGTTAGAAAGACTTTCTACCTTGCCCACCTTATCATGAAGGGGTTCACATCCAGATCAAAGGAGGTCATCGTGCCCCTGTACTCCTCCCTTATCAGGCCCATGATTGAGTACAATGCCCCATTTGGTATGTACCTCACCCGGCACTTACAACAGCTGGAGAGACCCCAGAAGTACCTCACCAAGAGGATCAAGGGTTTCCAACATATGTCATATGCTGCCAGACTAAAGAAACTCCAGCTCTATTCAGTAGCATACCGCCTGCTCAGAGGTGATCTGTGCCTGACATACAAGGCCATGTCCAACCAGGAATTGATGGACATGCTCCACCTCAAAAAATCAAAATCCATAAGAACCACAAGAGCCAAATTTTAAACCTCAGTACAAACATGAATAGAACATGCTGGAGGGACAGATTCATAACAAAATCCCAGTCCATGTTAGGCAGAGCCCCTCACTGACTCTCTTCAAGAGAAATCTTGACGAGTGGATGGGAGATCGTAGGTTTACCCGGGGGTCACCCCTGTATCGCTACTTAACAGAGGCACGGTAAACTAATTTTAATAAGTAAGGGGGTCTTCAATGTGTCACTACTAGACAAAGGCACAGTATTCTAAATTTATTCTATACACCTTAGTACCACTACATGGGGTGGCGAAAGCCACATCTCTAGGGCTAGGCTTGCAAATGCCTCAGGGCAGATAGCCTAGTACTAAACTATGAAACTATATAGAAGTAGCTGTAACTGCTAGGTGGGATGAAAGCTGTTGTTGTAACTTACTTTAAATATCCTACACCATTTTCATCATGCTTGGGTGTGGTTTTGAACTACTGACAGAGAGGAATGCTGATATACAGCAAAGGAGCTGCTGCCTCTGCATTCCTCTGCTGTATGTATATGTGTGAGTGTGTGTGTACACACACACACACACACACACACACACACACACACACATGTATATATGTATATATGAAATTAATGAATTTGATCGAATGCCATTTTTGTCAACATGTATAATGTCGAAACAAATTGACATTATGCACACTGATGTGCTACTGCGCATGCACCTAGAATTAATCTTGGAGTATGCAAAACTTTATAAAATACATAAAAAGCATAGTTTTCCACAGGGGGACAAGTCCACCCCCTGCTATTTATATATTCTAACTCCGAGATCACACAATCCCCAAGGAAAAGGGTATATTCCCCTACCTGTGTATTGCCGATCTTGCATGCTAGTTGACCAGATTGTGTCAGTTAAACAGATGTTGACCACAGTATTGTACAACAAAGTTACTAGGACTCATATATCTATCAAATGTAGATGTTGTGGAATGGCAACAACAGTAGAGTTGATACATAATACATGGCCATTTTTTATCTCCATCATCTGACGTGCATACAGAAATAGCTATATCTACTGGGTGGAGAGCCAATCCCACTGTCTGGATTTGCAGGATTACTATGATTTATGTGAAGCAGCTAAGACTATTTTAATGTGTAGTTACTGTTTCCATGGAACAAAGGTGAAATATAGTGCCATTATGTTTAGATATAGCTGCTAAAGGGTGGCAGGAGCTTTATGTAGAAAGTAACTTGCCCTGTTGTTACTTCTCTCAGTATAACCATTGTCTGGCTTTGCAGGACTAGTGTACATTTGGAATATTAGCATGATTTGTGTGAAGCAACTCAGAATACTTTTAATATGTGACTACAGTTTGCATGGAAGTTCACAGAATTGAATTACAATACTTGGTCATCATTTTTTAAATCATAATCATCTGAAATGCTCTTATAGGTAGCTATAACTTCTGACTGGTGGAGGCTGGAGCTGTCTTTTGAAAATAACTGTCCTCTTGTTTTTTGTTCAGTTTAAACAGTCACAATATGTATTTCAAGTCTAATCTGTATTTGTGTAAAGTAAGATAAACTACTTAATTAGACATCTGAGATGTGCGCAAACAAAGTATATATTACTGGGGCTGTCTGTAAGGAAAATGACTAACTGCTTGCTATTGCTTGATCATAGTCTGGCTTTGCATGACCAATGTGAAATGTCTGAAGCAACTTGGAATACTTTAATCTGTGGCAACTCTATATATAGAGCAAAGCTGAACTATAGTACATGGGGCATTCTATTCTATCATAGTCAGTATAAAGAAGTGGCTACAACTTCTTTGTGGTGGTAGTGAGGCTATCTAGATGAAAGTAAATGAACCTTTTGTGATTTGCTCAGCTTAAATCATCTTTCAAAAAATAAGTAACAAAATACTTTGGAGAGCATCACAATCTTCATATCTTCAGTGGGCTGCCACACTTCAAGACTATATAAGAGGATTTTGAGACAGACTGAGTAGTGGCCTCTGTCCTGAACCCCACCTGGTCCTTCTTAGAGATGTGCACAGGAGATCATTGCAGTTTCTATTGGGGGGGGGCTGGGTACAATGCCTTATTTATGTGATCTTCTTCCCAAACATCATAGCTTGTGTTGGGCTGGGGATAGTGTGTTTTTTATTTCTTTAACTTTCCTCACAAACCTCAGTGGTGTGCACAGGGGTCAGTATAGTTTGTGTAGGAATACTGCGTTGTCTAGGAGTAACAACTTGGAAAGATTACTGAGATCATTTTTTGTTTACTTCCCCACAAATATCAGATGTGTATACAAGTGGCTGTGTTTTGTGGGAGTGTTAGGAGGCATTCTGTTTATTTGTATGGCAACCACAATTATTCTACTTATTTACTACACTGTTTATGATAATTTCAAAAGTTTCAGTAAAAATGTCTTACATAAAAATATGCTACGTGCAATTTGTTTTTTTTTTCAGTTTCATTCCAGTGTATAAGAGAGGTATGCAGATTGCGGGTGATTTTTGGGAGTAAGGGCGAGGAATGGCACGCCATTGTACAACAGTAGCAACTTGAAATATATATATGACTTTTGCCATTTATACCAGAAGGTGACTGTTTTGGGGGAGGGGGTAGGAAGGCAGGTGCTATTCTCAGATATGATTTATGAATCTTTGCAAACATTTGTCTTCTCGGTTAATTGTGAACTGCTATTTTGCTAGTTTTGAGTATTAAGCTTTGGCTAATTTGGCTACAGCTTATTTCTTCCTTGAAATGAAAAAAAAAATGATTTAATTTCTTTCCTTATGATTTTTGTTTGGGTCATTATTGCATTGAAAGGCTGGAGACAATCTCTAAAATGCACCTCTGAGCACCCAGAGCCCTTATGGCTTCTGCTGGCCTAGCAGCCCCAAGCCCATTGATTAACGTAGCTATTTCTTCCAGTTGTTCTCTTGTTTACATAGGACATGTGGGAAGGATGCAGGAGAAAGCAAGGTTCAGGGTTATTACTGAAATCATTTCCTTAGTCTTGATTTTTGTTCAGGCTATAATTTGATCAAATGTTTGGAAAAAAAGGTCTAAAATATGCCTCCAGCATTTAGAACCTCTGCAGCTTCTGGGGACCACAGACCACTGGCTTAATGTAGTTATTTTTTCCACAATTATCAGAGTTCAGTCTTGTCTGGTTAGGATGTATTGAATGAATGAATGAATGCAAGAAAAATGAAGAGTAAGACAAACTGTGAAAAAGGAAAGAAAAATGTAATTTAGATAGAGCGGATAGACTACAGTGGGGTGGGGGGCACAGTGGCATTGGGTGATGTGCATGGGGAAAGGTAGAATAATACTGAACAATTGTCTAATGGAGGGACACCTTTTAAATACCAAAATTACTCACTTTGAGGTTTAACAGAAAAGATTATATTATCATTCACTTTCTTTTTCATGTGTGTGTGTGTGTGTGTGTGTGTGTGTGTGCGTATGTATGTACTTTCAGTAGAAGATTATAACAAGGGTGAAATGTGTGGCCTTCTGGGCCCCACAAGCTTTGGGGGAGGGGTGAAGGACAGCTAATAAAAAAATTTAATTAAAAAAAAAAAAAAAAAAAAAAAACTTTTTGTCTTTTGTTATGTTTAGCAGTGCTAACTCGTTTTAGTTAGCACATGTACTGGATATAATCTTTAAAGAAAATTGACATTTTTTTGTGAGGAAAAAAGCATTAAATGATAGACACTGCAAGTATACTTGCAGTGTGTAATGCTTTTGCATGCGCAGCACAGGGTGATACTACAACTTTATTTTTTATGTCTGTGTAAGTAAACAAATATTTACTTAAAACTAAATGAATATGTGGTCCCCAGAGTTCCTCTACATGGCACTGCACTTTCTGGAAAGTAGGATTAGCAACCAGCAGAAAGCCAGGGAATATTCAGTAGTATAGCTGCAAACTGAATGTTCTAGAAGGTTTCAAAAGGTGAGGTATTTTTTTTAAATCCTTTTAGGAAACCAGATGTAGTAATATTGACAACTGTAGTCCAGAAGGACTACAGGTTGTCTGCGGATGAAAACAGCTTAAAGGAAAACTCTACCTGAGAACTAAAAAAAAATCTATTTTTTTCACTCCATTTTTTCTGAGTTATTTTAACATCTCAAAATCACTCTTACTGCTTCTTACAGAATTTTAATATGTTTTCTGTAAAATGGCTGCCAATGTGGCTTGACATATCAAAGTGATTTTCTTTTTCTTCAAGCCTTTCTCTTTAATATAATCCGTTCTGAGTCTGCTTTGTATGAGTCATGATAGACATAAAGAAGTAGTGGCGTATTCCCATGCCATTGACATATAATGGGATCAGTGTCAGTCACTGTCACCTTGTATACCTTCTGTAACAGGACTGCTTCTTTTATTTCTTGAATGGCCCTCATTTGTGTGTGTCTCATTGCAGTATATTAAGGAGTTATACAATTGCACCAAAAAAAGTGGCTAAATTGCAAGCCTTTGTTCAAAGTATCTTTTTGTAATCCAGGATAAATTGACAGTACCCTCCCCCACACTTTGGCAAGAATTACAACAAAAAAAATATTTTCTGACTTTTCTCTATACTTCATGACATCTTTGATACTACATTTAATCCTCTTAAAATGCAAAGTAGTGTACACAACAAACATTTAAAGTTTAAAGCTTAGCATTTCAATACTGTGTTACTGCTTATGTTGAGGTTGAGGCATGGCCACTTTGAAAGTACCTGTGAATCAATGTAAATTGTCTTCTTCTCTGCAATAAAGATAGTGGAAAACAGTTTCACACCATTCTGTCTTTTTTACAGCAATAACCTGAGCTCCTGACCTCAGTAGGGCTAATTACCTGTATAATACTGAAAGCAGTACCTGACTAGAAATTTCTCTGTGTCTGTGGAATGTCATGCAGGTGTAGACAAATTCCTCTGGAAATTATGTGAGAAGTAAAGTTTAAAAAAAAATGGATAGTCTTTCCCTTTGTTTGATTCCAAGGCAAGGAAATGGAAGTTCTATAAAGTACAAGCAGGTTTCAGGTACCTATACAATACCTGAACTAGGTCCCTATTAGTTCATCGAAAATTCAGTTCAGCCAATGGCATTTTTGGTGCCGTTTGTCAAACTGTTCATACTGAGATTGTGGAACAATGAAGATTGGAAAATTTGCTCTTTCCCCACTGCAGTGAGATTTCGGAGTTGGTATATATAATTAGTGGGGGGTGTGGGGGGTGCATGCCCCCACAAGAGCAGAATTTGATGAATGGCATTTCCAATTAAATGCTGTTCGTTGTAGTGAGTTTTTGCTGATTTAATACAGTCCCACCTGAACCATATTGTAGAGAGAAAACAACATAAGATTTGAGTTAAACTGTAGGAGAAGGTGAAGTTTTCCTTTAATATTTGCTCATTTTAAAGAATGTATTACCTTCTGGCTACTGTTTGTTGTGGGTAAAAAAAAAAAGAAAAAAAAAAGAAACTTCCCTGATTTTGCATACTGTCCCGAACTTTGTCTCATGGTTTGGTATATGGCTCATACTATTTTTGCTTTTTAGCAAATCATTGAAGACTGTAGCCATTACATAGGAGCATGGTCGCCATGGATGAAAACAACATATTTAAAATATGGCTTCCCAGGACTTGTGTGTAGTTGTGTGAACTACACTGGAATATTTATTCTCTGATGAGTATGTGAAAGAAATTTTAAAAACTCTTTCTGATATTACCGAATGTCCCTGATTTTGTGTTATATGTTTGGTCTGTGCCTCATAAAATTTGTTATTTTATGTCAAAACATTGAGGATTATAGTCACTAAATGGGGAAGATGATGGTTGTAGATGAAAATGACTTACTGTTTTATTGTTATTTATTTCAAAATTTGGCTTTAAGGCACTAGGGTGCATTTGTATGAAATAAATTGGAATATTTATTCACTGATGGGTCTTTGTGTGAAGCAGAGTTGAAAATGTCTCTTATTTTGCAGAACACCCCTCGTTTTGACTTGTGTTTTTGGTTTATGCTTCATAAAATCTGTGGTTTTCTGATAAATCATTGAGGACTGCAGTCACTAAATGATGGCAGACATTCAGAAAATGCATAGGAAGGCAAAAACTGGATATTCTTTCATTTGTGAATCACAAAGTAAACAAAAACATTTTTACTTCTTGTATATCTTGTAATAAGTATTTTTTGGTTAAAAAGTATTATTCAGAGCACTGACATTTAACTACTGTATATTTGTTTCTTTTTCTATGTATATTATGATTGTCATTATTTTTCTTTTTTGAGTTTTAGAATCCTACTGACACCAAAGTGGGTTTCTTCCTTTTAATAATACCTGTATATTACTTTGTTATGGCCCTTGAGTATCTATTATGTTAATATTATTGGGCACCTTGACAATTGGATGGGAGAAAGGAAATTCACCCCGGGGATCACGTCAGTCACCCTGCTAGACAGGGGTCCAGGGAAGTAAATAGTGTGGGAAGAAATAGCCAGGGAATTGTTATGGCTAGGCTTGTATAGGCCCTAGGGCTGATAGCCTAGTACCAACCTGTGAACCTATAATAGTGCCATAAATATTATAGCCTATTTTAAACTTTGAAATATTTCAATGTAGGTTTAATGGTTATTGTGTCTTTCGGCTTATCCCGGTTAGGGGCCGCCACAGCGGAACTCCGGTCCGATAATGTTTGGTAGTGGATTTTTACGTGCCGAGTTACCAACCCTGATGTACAACCTTCAACGAAGGCATGCCCATTCACGCATGCCTCCACACAGAAGATGTTCTAGCTGAGAATCGAATGGGACAACATCTTGCTGTGAGGTGACAACGCTACCGCAGCACCACTACCGCGGGTCAACCATATGAAATGTTCGAACCCGGTTTTTTTTGAGTGCCATAATATGGAGACTTGAATGGCTGAAAGAACGGACTTACATATGCTAAGTTTTATGAAGGCCATTTCTCAAAACTCTCAATTTTCTATGAGGTATGGTGATCTTGAAGTTGGTATATAGATATGGGGGGTGTCTGTGTGTGAGGACCTGCCTGCCTCCACATCACCGAGGTACAGTCATTTGCTCTTCTACAAAATGCAAGTTTAAAAGAGTAAACAGATGTTTGATATTCTTCTTTTTCTTCTCATGGATTTTCATTGTTTTCTTTCAGTGTGTATGCACTCAACATTATTAGCACTGACATTTCAGTAGGGAAATGGGCTTAATACTATTCCAGAAGACCAATTTATTTTTTCAAACAGCAGTTAACCACTTGCAAAAAGCTTTTCTGTTAGAAGCTTTTCAGATGGTAAGGACAAGTGCAGTGCAGTAAATGGTGGTCCTAACAAAAAATAATTTGCAGATTATTTTCTTATTCTGAACTCTCACAATGACAATGTAGGGTCATTTTCTGCTGTGAAAGAATATTTCTAAAGGAAAACTGATCAATAAAACCTTTATATATTTTTGGATTCCGGATATTGGCTAAGGCTCTTGCCACCCCTATAGTGCCTTTTTTTAGGCAAGGTTCAAATGACAAATTCACTACCGTAACAGGTACAAGCAAGCAAAATCTGAGGGTAATGCTACTCAATGCTAGAAGTCTAAACCTCAAAATGCACTCACTTGAGGCACTCCTTAAAATGGAGAACACCGACATCTGTGCAGTGACAGAGACCTGGTTCAAAGCTCCAGAGAGCACCCCTACATTACCAGGCTATAATTCATACCACACCATTCGGCCACCTAACCCTGAATGAAGCACTAAAGGTGGAGGTGTGTCCATATTCATTAAGGATATCCAAACCTCCAGGCTAGTTGCACAGCATAATGCATCTGAGATTATCCAAGTGCAACTAACTCTGGGCAAGACCGCAATCCAAACTGTAGCTTGCTACAGACCCCCTACCATGCCCCAGGATTCCCACTCCTCATTTCATGATACACTGGAAAGTATTAGGGTACAACCTAATACCCTAATAATGGGCAATTTCAACTACTCCACCATTAACTGGGAAAACTACTCATGTACCAACTTTTTTGCTCAACGTTTTCTGGAATTCATAAATTCCAACGCCTTGGATCAACTTATTCACACCCCCACCAGGGGCAGCAATATCATAGACCTGGTCATTACCAACATGGGCAACCGGTGTTCCATACCAGAGGTCAATTCCTCGGTCATATCCGACCACAAGCTAATCACCCTAGACATTCACATCCTGCCCCCACCCCCAATTAGGGAAATCACCGTAAAAAACTTCTCCAAAGCCAACTTCACACTTCTTAAAACAGAAGTGGCAAACTTCAAGACACCCATGCAGATGGACAATAGAAGTACGACTGCTGAATCTTACACAAATGCACTTTATAAGCACTTACACGAGTGCATGGATCATGCTATCCCTAATAGAACCAAGATGCTATCCTCCAAAAAAAGGAAGCCAATCTGGTGGTCCTCTGCCATAAATAAACTCTACAACAGAAGAAAGAAACTGTTGCAAAAAAGAGTAAAATCCCATTACTGGAGGAACTCCCTCATCAACCTCAGTAAGAAGCTGAGATTCCTCATAAAATCCTCCAAAGCTAGTTACGAAAACAAAATTGCCACTGACTCTAAAGACAACCACAAAGCATTCTATAGTTATGTCAAGAATCTCAATGGCAACACTCAGATCTGCTCTGAGTTACAGCACAATGGCACTAAATATACAGAACCAACTGATATTGCCAACATCAGTGCTAACTTTACCCCACTCTCACCCCCTAGAGGGCCCATCTGTATAACGGAAGAATGCAAAGATCCTGTAATCACGGCTGCACAGGTAAAAAACATACTCTCCAAAGCCAAGAACACAGCATCCATGGGACCTGACAATACCCCAGGCTGCGTTCTACATGAACTACAGAATGGACTGGCACCCTACCTAAGTACCATGTTCAATCACAGTCTCACCTCAGGCTTTGTTCCCACTGAATGGTGCACTGTGACGGTTATCCCACTCCACAAAGGGGGAGCCACAACAGACCCCGGGAACTACCGCCCCATTAGCCTGATGAGCCTGGTCTGCAAGGCCATGGAATGTATCATCATGGAACTCATAAACAAAGACACTGGTAATCTCCAAACTCTGGACCCTACCCAGTCCAGATTTGTAAAAGGCAGCTCATGTCTCTTAAACCTGACTGACTTTTTTGAAGCAGTCACCAAAGCCATAGATGAGGGTAAGGTGGTTCACACAGCTTATCTAGATTTCGCCAAGGCTTTCAACACCATCCCCCACTCTGGAATTATAGATAAGCTCTAGGTATAAATCCCTATGTCACAAGATGGGTTGCCAACTGGCTCATGGACAAAACCCACACTGTGAAAGTAGCAGACTCTAAATCCGACTTCAGACCATTGACAAGTGGAGTACCACAGGGTTCAGTTCTGGGTCCTTTCCTGTTTGGTAACTACTTCTCTGAAGTACAGGCTAACACAGAAGGTCTATGGCTAACAAAGTTTGCAGATGACTGCAAACTAGGAGCAATAATCGAAACTTTTAACGATGTGGACATACTAAAAAGGACCTCACTGAGACAGATGCCTGGTGTCAAAGCAATGGCCTAAAGCTCAATGCCAAAAAGTGTATTGTCATCCCCTTTGGTAAAAACTCTGTACCCATGAACTACCACATAGCCGGTAGTCTACTTAACGCCGAAAATGTGATAAGAGACCTTGGGACACAGGTGGACAATAGTCTCTCCTTTGATAATCACATCACCACAGTGGTCAGGAAATCCTTCTATGTGGCTCACCTCATCACAAAAGGTTTCTCATCCAGAAAAAAAGAGGTCATTGTTCCCCTCTACTCATCACTCATTAGACCCATTATAGAGTACAACGCCCCTTTTGGTATGTACCTCACAAGACATCTACAACAACTGGAAAGGCCACAGAAATACCTCACAAAGAGGATTACTGGCCTCAAACATATGCCCTACGCAGAACGTATCAAAAAACCCCAGCTTTACTCCGTCGCATATTGCCTACTCAGAGGCAATCTCTGCATAACATACAAAGCTATGTCAAACCCAGAGCTGTTGGACATACTCCACTTAAAGAAATCCCAATCCCTCTGAGCTACACGCTCTAGGGACCAAAACCTTGTCACCACAATAGACAGAACATGCTGGAGGGATATTCCTGTCCCAGAGATTTCCCATACTCTGGGACAGACTCCATATCTATGTCAAACAGAGCTCCTCATTAGCATTCTTCAAGAAAAATCTTGATGATTGGATGGGAAATAGGAAATTCACCCCAGGGATCACTTCTGTGGATCTGCTCGACAGGGGCACAGGAAAATAATTTTCTTTGGTGGCGAAAGCCAGGGCACATTTTTTGGCTAGGCTTATATAGGCCCTAGGGCCAATAGCCTAGTACCTACCTATGAACCTATAAACAAACATTTTTTCTTAAGAGTCTCTGCATGCTTTCAATCCCATCCTAGACTTTAAAGAAAGTGATGTAATTCTTGGGGAGAAGCTTTAAATGTTTCTTTACGCCATTTCATACATCTTTCCTTAAACCTAGAAAAGTATTACGGTCATAGAGGGTCATAGATTAGTACTAAGCTAACTGCCTTTGTGAGCCATTTTAAGCCTAGCCAATTATCCCTTGTAAGATTCAAACCCTGCATCTTGTGTTTGTAAGGCAAACACCTTAACCATTAGGCCACCCTCCCTGTATCTCCTCTACATTTCTTAGCAAAACCTTGCTCAGCTAGACCTCTATGCTTTTAACATCTTTTTTTTTTTTTTTTTTGAGGTCATTAAATGCATTTCTCATTTCCACATATCATTTATTTCTGTAGAGAGTGATGAATGTGATATTTATCTTCTAGAAAGGCTTCTCTTGCAACATGGTTAAGCTAACCCATTACACAACTACTTTGCACCATGTCATTTTCCTTTCAGATATTAAACTTTATCCAAAGCATCGAAGTTGCCACAGTTATTTTACCCAGTACCCTGCATTTATGTCATAGTTTTTAGCTCAATGTGTACAATTTTTCTAGCTTTCTGACTCTAGGTCCTATCCACTCAGTATTGTCAGGATTACCTGCAAATGCTTCTTAAATAGCAAATTAAAGCAATATCCTAGTTTCTAATAATTGAAATAAAGAGGTTAGGTATTTAATTGCTTTTAGGCAATAATCTCAGTATTAAATTTCACCACACAAAGACTTTTCTACAGCTCTGAACTGCACATAAAAAGATGTTGGACTATAAAGGTGCAGTGAATTTAGACAGGCTAAAGCAACATTATGATTACACATTCCTGGCAGACACCTTGTGGGGCACTGGAGTTAGAATGCATGTTCTTATAACTCTGCTTTCCCTTATTAAAATAAGTGCTTGGTAGATCAGCCATGTCAGAGACATTTATAAGCCTCTTTCTGAGTGGTACTCAGTGACTGAACACCCTGCTGAGGCTTATATTCTCCTGTTTCTTCAATGACTACAGCTTCCTTCTTTGACCATGCAGGGAAGTCATTTTGTATCCCAAAACTGTGAGATGACAATCCTTACAGCTTTATCTGATGCTGTTTCTTATGAAAATTTCCCTGCTGGTCTAATTCTCTCCACGTGTCCTGTAGATTGTAGATAATGTGGACAGAGTGGACAGAGCATTGTATATTTGAGTTCTTACTCATACACACCTCTAACCTCTTGACTTTTTTTTGTATTATACACTTTTGTCAGATATAAAACATCCTGTATTCACGTCTCAATAATATAGTTGAAAGATACCAACATCATATATGTGTAGATTATTATTCAAGTTCCATGAAATAATAACATGCAGATATGATATTAGCTTCTTTGAAATGGAACAAATCTGAACTCACTAGTCACCATGGATGACCTGGTACTGGGTCACCACTTCCTTTTTATTCTCCTTATGTACTGACTACATATGTCACAACTCAGTACTGCATGCTCTGTCTGACTTGACTCTTCTTGTCAATACATTTTATACTTACTTCTTTAGAATTTACTAGTACCAGATGTTATTAATGGATTGTTTTCAAGCACTTTTTCTTAGCTGACACAAAACTATTATTCTGTCAGCTTCGAACATTAAGTCATAGACACAACTTATGTCTTTCCCAAAAGAAGAAAAAAATACATTTTCCCTTAATAATTATTTTTCTTTCCACCTGCGTTTTACTGTAACATCTTTCAATGACTGCATTTATAAGGCAGTGTCCACACATCTTTGAGATTCTTGCACTTTTGTCTTCTTTCACTAGTAATCATAACACTACTCAAAGAATATTTAGTTCTTCTATGAGTTCCTTATGTTTTCTGGTCAGTGTAATATACTCATCATATATGCTATGTGTATTTCCTTGCTCAGTCTAAGTTTCACTTTCATACCACACTTCTATAGATTGTTATAATGTTATACAATCTCAGAAGTACCTTATACAAAGGCATTCTGAATATACTGTGTAGTTGTGTGTGGTGTTTTTCCACGAAGCTACTTTATCATAGACATATGCATGGAATTTCTCACATTTATGTACTATTGCTAACAGTAATGACTGAACCTGTTTTGTGCACCTGCAAATACTTTTGAACCATAAGCAACTGTTTTATTCTGTTATAATACCACAACTACTGTAAAATTCTGATTGGTAGATACAGTACAGGTGGCTTATTCACACCACAGTATTTTAAAGTTGTGCATCTCTAAATAGTGTCTTGATAATTTCATAGTTCATTGTTAGCTCCAGACCCAAGCTACAAGTCTACATCTTGCTTTAATAGTTTTATTTGTGTGATGAGTATCTTAGACATCTTAAATGCAAGCCAGGCAAGATACAAGATACTGCATCATTCATATAAATTCAGAAATGCACATTCATGTCTGGCTTTGGAATTTGGACAATTGCTCTGACTTTTTTATATTACGCATTAGTCTCTGTGATGTTTGAGTATAACCACTGTTATTTTACATTTGTGCTTAGTTAACTTATAATTGTGTTTTTTTAATGTATTTAACAGCTGCATAAGTCTTTCTTGTCTTACAATTCTTGTGTATGATCCTATGACTCCCTTCTCTAATAGATTGTCACTTATGTTTACAACTTCCAAGCCTTCATCAAGAACACTTCTGTTGTTGATGAAATACCAGAAGTTTATGTAACAGGTATATTCATAATGCAAAACTAAATTCACAGAGGTTTGGAACTGTTGTCATCTAGCTTTATCTTCCAAAATCCCTGTTATGCGTGGAGTACTGAAAAGAGTTAGTAAATGAGTATTTGATGCCACTAGTTTAGCTGTAAGAACTATACAATACTGTCTTGTAGTCACTTTATTCAGCTATTGTGGATCCATACAAATATAATACTTGCCTTACTCCGCAACAGTAACCTTAGTGTTCATTTATTCTTTGACTTTACTTGCTTCTTAATGATACCTAAACTTTCCTCCTGAACTTTAAATTCACTTGAATTCTTGTTAGTTCTACTACTATGAGCTACTGGTACATTCATGGGTGTATTCATCACTGGTATGGTATTAGACTTTATTTGTATCTGATAAATTCCAGACAAACTTCTTAAACCTATGAATAGATCAGCATAGTCTTAAATTGTGTCATTGCTATGTTTGTGCTCAGTATTCAAGATGTCTTTGCAGCTGTGTTTCTTTTGTTGTATATATGCAATCTTTGCTTTTACACTTTAAATTTGTACAATGATTCATAGCATCTCACAAGCTAAACAACCCAGTATATTAAGGGAATTAATTTCCTGAAGTACTGTGACTTCAGAAAGGATTTTGTAGTTCTTTTTTATATTCATATGTCAGTAGCTTTTGACCTAATATATTATTTTTTGTACCTTGAATGTGTTAACATTTTGCACACAACTCCTTTAAGTGCCTTTTACCCTGAGTGCTTCAAAAGAGACGAAATATGACATGGCATCTGTGATTAAGTTTCGATTCAACATTTTGCTTACTATTTCCTAACATATAATGCCAACATTCTCACCTATTCTCATCTCATGGCATCTGATGCATTTTCAGACTTCACTATATCAATACATTTTAGTTCAATGATACAAATATATAACCCAGTTTCATATTTCTGTTCAAAAGTATGCATATGCATGCAGACATATCTGTCTGTTCTTATACATCTTGTAAATGTTTTTTTATAGTGCAGCTTCTACAGAATTGATTTAAAACAGGGCATGACTTCTTCTAATTCTTTTAATCACATGCAGTATACTCTTCAGCTACACAATATTTTCTGGGTACCTCATGACCGTCTTCCTTGTCTGCACTATTATAACACATTTGCTTTATTTTTCATTCTTACCCTTTTATTTAACTCACTTTCTGTTTGAGTATGCCTATTTCTATTTTCTCAGTTAACTTACATAACTATGTCCTTGCAATTCCATTTGCTGTACATATAGCCATATTATTTAACAAAGTCAGATCTGTTTCTATTTATAATATGACCCTTGTTTGATTATTTTGTATGATATGAAAATGTGTTATCTATTATTGTTATATAATTTTCCTCACTACTTGTGAAGCATCAGCCCTCCCATATTCTGAGTGGTCTATGAACAGTAAGAGCTGATCATGGAGACCACCTGCCAACAACTATTTATTTTCCAATTATGTCCTAGTTCCCTGATTTCCAGGGTGGTTGATGCTTTGGCCATGCAGTACTGACCTACATGTGCTTGCTATTGCAGATGCATGACTCTGGAGACAGTATGCATTGGTTGGAGTGTACAATACTTTCACAGCACAGCTGCTGCTGATATAACCACGGTTTACACAGCCTTCATTAAGTATTAGTACACTGGTGGACCTAGTTGCTATCATCCTTTTATGATGTATGAGTTGGTGCTGACAGCTCAGTCCCACCTTCCCTTGTTAGCTTCTCCAGAGCCTGATTCATTAGTTGATCCTAGGTTGCTTGGGTTGCAGTCAGTGCTTCATCTCTTGGATCCACAAAACCAATCAACATATTCTCTTTTATTAATGAATTATGCAACCCACCACATTCACAGTTATTAGCTTGGTTTATCAGCTCAGTAGAATGAATATATTTACTCTCTGCAGGCCTTTCTAACTTGATAAATGACAACGTGTAAATAAATAGTTTTTTTTCTATATTCATACTCATTGCTAAACTTCTAATTGCTTCTATTTTATCTTTCTCTTCTTCAAAAAAAGTAAAAAAACCTTCAAGGCTTCTTCCCTAGGTTCTGAGCTGCTCTTCTCGCAGTAAGATAATTCTTGCCGGTGGTAGTTGGAACAATTTTCTACTGATTGTACTTCCAAGCACATAAACTCTTGAAAACAAAAATATTTCTTTATGTCTACAAATATTTATTTACTTCTGTAGCTATATTTTCTCAGGTCAGATACCGTGCAACTTCTAGATGTTTGTTGAAATGCTCAGTGTACAGCAGAGGCATTGTGGATGTGACTAATCCCTATTAAGTGTTTATCCATAGTAAACGCTTGGAAGGAATGTGTGCCACATTACATGCAAATTTCCTGTAGTTTATTCATTAGCATATTTAAGGCTATGTCCCTAATATTTTGCACCCACAAAGATATAGGGAATCTTAACTCTTCTCATCTACATAAATCTGCCCCCTAACTATTTTTTATCATTGGAATACTCAGCGATGCTATCCTTCCTATCCTGAAGTAGTCCACATTTGTGGTTCCCTAACAAACTCTTTATGGAAGCTCTTTACAGAAGATCTTCATGGGTAACTCTCATATAAGTACTCTTCACCTCACATCTATCTTATGTACAATCTTTTATCTTAAACACAGCTATCCTTGATTTACACAGTGTGCTTCCCTTTTCTACCCTTACATGCTTACTTCAAAATGTACACAACCCAGTTTATTAAGCTAATTAATATCCTGAAGTACTGCGATTTGAGAAAGGATTTTGTACTTATTTGTACATTCATATGTCAGTAGCTCTTGACCAGTGGCTTAACTTGGTGCACAATATTTTCTGTGCATCTTGTGGTTGTCTTTCCTGTCTCCACTGTGATTAATGCCATGGGCATATGAGCAGTAAGTGAAATCTGGCTTAAAGTTTCTTGCCATATCGATTACATAATGTACAGGTGAACTGTTAGTTTATACCTAGAACAGCTCATCAGTTGTATCAGCAGCTAACTAGCTGTAAAATCAGTAGGAGAACAGAAACTTACTCTTAGCATAAGTACACTAATGGGGACTCAGTGGTCACCCATCAATTCTTAAAATACAGGCACAAATTGAAACAAGCTAGCGTTCTTTCTTATTAGTAATACATTAGAATATATAAACCACTGAGCTTAGCCATTATCATGTAATTATTAATAGTTAACTTCTCTCTTTAATAAGATATCAGAGGGGAGTATTTTAGTAGTACAGATGCTTGAGGAGACAGGTGGGGTATGTGAATTAACTGCTCTTTTTAATTTGCCCACTGTAGGTGGAGGGTATTTTTTTGCATGCAATTTAGTGCTTCCTGGTGAGGACAAGTAAGACTTTACCAGTTGCAAGTAAGCTGCCAGTCATTCAGTAGTAGGGAATACTTGAACAAGGAGCACATCGTGGGTTGTGATACTCATGGCATTGTAACTTCTCTGCCCCACTTAATGCTCCCTTGGTTAAGGATGCCCCCTCCCATTACATACTAAGACTGTCTGCATATATGCTGCCTGCCTCCCAGTTCTCACTTTTATAAGGAGGGTGGTATACTCACCCCAGATTTTCTGCAAGGCTATGTCTCCATGGAGAGAGAGGGTTCAAAGGTTATTAGGGATACAGCACAATCTCACTCTTATTTTTTGCAGTGTAATAATGGCATAAGCAGCCATACTGTCATAGGGGGTCTTTCTAGACCACAGTCTGGAATAAGTCACTGTAGTCTTACAGCCTCATTTATTACGGATTAAACAATGCATATTTAGTTCTTTTCAATGCAAACTATTTTGGGTGTTGTGTTGTGGTCATTGGTGTGTTTAATGTATATACACAAACTAGTTTAGCTGCCATAAATGTTTGCAATATCCTTCAATTCACTGTTTTGAATTGTTTACTATAGAGGACAGAGGCAATATAATTAATTTTTACTACTCTAGAAAACTAAGGGAGGACTAAGCAAGCCTCATGACTTTCTGCTCATTACACTTTATTGGTTGCCACAGCCTATATAGCATGAGAATAATACATTTCTAATTAACAACTGATTGGCAGCATTTAATTAAAGTCCAAATTAATGTAACCATGTGTGAAAGCTGTAAACTTGCAAAAAAATAAAACATGCAAGCATTGCTGAGCTCCATATTTAGGGGTTGTTTAGTTATGTAATCTGTTTGCAATCATGGTGATGCCAAACATTCACATATCTAGTAATTATCATTCTCATTTACTCATGGGGGACAATGTCATTACACTTCATCGAGGAAAGGGATATGACAAATCTTCAGACTACAGCCTGTATTTTTTTTTCTTTGTTGGTTTCCCCTATGCCTGCCAACCATCAAATCTTCTCTCATTTGGACATAGACCATTTGTTGCATTACCCAGGAATTTCACTTGGATTAGGGCAAAAGGTATCTGTCGGGGACCGTCATTCAGGCAGCCATGATGATGCATTTTCCTTTCTCCATCATCCTGCAATGAGGGTATTTTTAATGTGTTAACTCCATCCCTATGTGTGGGAGGATGCGCAATCTTCTTTACCACATAGGCTTTCTCATGTTCATGCTTCTGCACAACTGCATTGAAGGTCACTGCCAGATGGTGGCTCCGTGAACCTAATTCCCAACCCCAGGTCAGTAGTTTTCATCTCTATCTCTCCTTTGATGGAGTTTGGCATTACACAGTTGGATCCACTTCATCTTCCCCAGGATGGGCTTCTTCAGGTACTTGAGCATCTAACTGAGTTTAGGTAATATGGACCATAGTCAGGGGTTTAGCCATCTATGGCATGAGAGATAGGAACAGTCAGTATTTTAGTTAGGTTGAAACTGTTACTTAAAAAAAAATCACCATTACAAAACAGAAGTAATATAGCACCTATACTGCCATGGACCAGCATCATAAAACTGCACTTTTAACAGTAGCTATGATACTTAACAATTACTTCAACCATGGGCATTATTAACTCTTACAGACATGAAGCTGTCACTGCAAAAATATTCCTGCATATTACTTTTCTTATAACATGTTGATTTATATTTATTTTTAAGTTGGAGGAAGACATTCTTTACAAAGATCTTGGAAGAATAGAGATAGGGTGACAGTGGAAGTGGAGAAAGGGATGTGTTTTGCTTGGGAAGTGGTTTTACTGTGGAAGTTTTCCAGATATTAGGCATGGTATTGGTACTGAGACAGAGGTTAAAGGTGTGTTGTAGAGGTGTTACAATGTAGTCTCGACAGTCATAAATGAACCTAGGATGGAGGCTTTCTATACCTGGAGGTCCATCCAGTTTTTTACAACATTTCTTGTAGTATTGGTATGATATCTTTGGATAAGATCTATTGGAATCGGAAGAGGGGAAGGTAGTCAGGAGGGGTATCTGGGTGGGGGTATGTGGCACAGGTGGGGAGGTCACTGCAGTGCTTCTGGAAATCACCCACTGACAAAGAAGAAAAAGTAGTGTGATCTGAGTGCCCAGTGATGTTACTGAGTTCTTTCCAAAATTTCCTTGGGCTGCTTCTGAGAGTTTTAAACCTGTATCGTGGATTAGCTTTTGTGTCTTCTAATGACTTTTTTAGATAGGTTCCACAGATTAATGTACTGTTCCCCATTTTCTGGAGGGGGGATTGGACTTCCAAAAGTGCCAGGATTCATTGCTGAGTCTTAGGAGGGCTTTTAATTCATGCATTAACCACTTTTAGCTTTAGTACTGGAGAGTCTAGAGATTAAGGGACAGTAAGAGTCTTGTAAGGAGATGAGAACATTTGTGAGGAGTTCAGTGTGTTTGTTTGAAATAGTGATGTTTGGAACTGATAATCTGAGAGAAGTGAGACAAGTAGCAAAATATGTTGGGTTTTAATTTGAAAGAGATTAGCTTGGGGCTGGTCTTGGGAGCTGAGTAAAGGATGGAAAAGCTAATGGGGCAGTGGTCACTTAATGAAGGTGAGTAACTTATAATGTAGGAAATAGAGTTTGGATTGTTGGAGATGGTAATTTCAATGAGAGAGTTGTTTGAAATGGTAAGGTTAGGTCTAGTGGGATTTTTGGCTGCTTACTAAGGGCTCATGAAAAGTAAGTAATTCAGGCCAAAAATCTGGATACTTAATTACTATGCCATTAGAATAAAGAATAGCACATAACTCTTCCTACTTCAAGTAGGATTGTGGATATCTACTCAGAAACACAAGTTTAAAAAACTGCACGTGACAAAAATATAAGCACATTATGAGCAACACAGAAAAAAATCTATATTTTAATAAAAGATACTGCAAACATCAGCCTCACAAAATCATTTGTTTTTGCTTCTGAAAATGGGAGATGTAAAGTGTGGATCCTCTTCCTTAAAGATACTGTTGCCACCAATATGTTGGTCATGTAGTATGGTTTTCTGGGAGGCAAGATTGAGAAAATTACATGAAGGGATAACTCAAGCCTGAAAATAGGTACGCACCTCCAAAATAGAATCAAGGGGTCTGTATTAATGTTGCTATAACAAATGAGACATTATATGTGTAGGAGGAGAATTTAGTTGCATTTCATATTAACTGATTGTATATAGATAAAGAAAGACTGTTTCGACTGCTGGTTTCTTTACTTTATCATCGAGGGGAAAATCCGTTTAACAATTAACAGGATATCATATTTAAACTGTTTATGCATATCAGAATTTACAGAGTATCCATGAAAACTAGTATGTGTTACATTGTAAACATCTATTCATCCATCTTTCAGTGCATTCCTCCATCTTCCAAAAACCCTCTTTATCATTTACATGTCAACCTATCCTGGCAGCCAGTGAGTGCAATGCTTTTAAGATCACTTCAAGAAGAGTGTTGGGTTATCTCAAAACACACACTCACTCATACACACAGTGCGTGCACATCTATATGCAACTTGGGAGATCATCAGTCAATCAGTTGCATGTCTTTGGGTGGTGGGAGGAAAACAGGGCATGGGGAAAAAAACACATGGTCACAGGGAAGACAAAAATGAATGCACTCCAGCAAAGAACTGATCTGGAGAACCTATTCCTATCAGGCACTACATTCCATTGTTCTACCCAATTATTCTACACTCAGATGAGTACAGGTTATGTGAGCAGCTCTACTTTGACTTATTTTACTCTTGGTACATCAAAACCTCATTGATTTATATTATGGGAACCAGCAGTGTACTGCAGTGTTTTTTTTTTAATTTTTACTTTTCCTCACTGTTTTGCAAACCATGAAGATGGTATATGTGTATATATATATATATATATATATATATATATATATATATATATATATAACTGAGGAGGTTGTGGGGACTAAAGCTCCATTATAGTGGGCGCATTTTGTCAGTTATTCCCTCTTACAGCATTGTGGATGTAGAAATAATGATGAAGAGAAACTTGGTTTAGACTTACTCAACCAGACATATGTAAATCATGCCACCCATGCTGTAACAGAGTAAACAAGTGAATATTTTAAATGACAATATTCCATATTTACTAATACATTCAGCAATTTTGTTATGTATCAAGAATTGTATTTAAAATATTTTTAAAGATGACCTCATGATGTAAGGACAGCACATCCAAGAAAATGATTTTGCCTGCAATTTCCGTGCTGCAGGGCTACATGGGACAGTGTGTTGCTGGTACTGAACAGTTGTAAATGAACTCTTATTTTGTTTTGTGAGAAAGTTGAAGAACTTGTTGCCTTGCCCATTGACTTAACCCTGAAGTTGCTGCAACAAGTAGCATGTGTATGGGTCAAGTAAGAATGACATAAAACACAAAATATCCACTACCAAAATAAACTCAGTTTTCTCTATAAAGCAATGTCTGATGTAGTCCATGAAAATCTGTGCCTTGTAATGTACCTTTGTGGGAACTCACAACAGGCCCCAGACCTAGAAACCTAACACTAATAATAAATATCAGTAATTAAAGAGGCTCTATAGAAACATTACTCATTGTCTTTGAAAAATATGGAACACACATTCCCTTACAATCAGAATAGGTCAGTCATTAACTTCCTGATACATGTACAAGAAATGGAAGGCATCAAAATGAAGTTATTGCAATCATGCTTTTTTAAGGTCAGTAGGTTGCAAGGCAAACATCAAACTTACGTATCGACTTTCACACCTTTTTTTTAATTGCCTCTATCTGCCTATCATATGGCTGTTTCCAATGATCTCATCTCCGTTCATTCATTCAAGACAAGAACCATTCAGACAGACTGTCAGTGGATTTTAATACACAGCCTTGATAATCTCCTTCTGTACCACGTAAGCAGTCAACATGGAGTCTTTACCTGCCTACACTAGTAGTATCATAGCCCCTCAGGCAACCCTGCTTCCCCCAATTGAGCAGACATTTTCTGCAAGGCCTTAGGTTTGCAGACGCAATTCATTAGCAGGAGGTGCTTCCCATGGCAGACTTCCACCTCAGTCTCCATTTTGTGAAAGGCATGCATGAAATGCCTCTTCCCTCATCATCCGCCCTGGCTATTTCCTTCAGTGCTTGAACCTAGAATACCTA
>NC_056748.1:836831868-836856868 GCF_019279795.1 Protopterus annectens | reverse complement strand
TTCTTAGAGAGTGGTCAGCAGGGAACTTAAAAAAAATACCTGATGCAAGTCCACTTACAGTCTGTCTGCAAACCTGCGTCACTTTAATTAGATATGTATACCCTGCATCTTCTAATTTTGCACTCCTTCTAACCATCTCCTTCAATTATGCTTTGTCCTTTAATCCAGAATATATCACATAATCAAAATTCTCTGTGGTTAAGATATAGTATCCTGCATAATGTCTTGTCCTTCATAACCTGCATTTTATATTTATCTTTATTTACTTCATCATACAGTAAATATCCCAAGCCTGACTTAATGACATCTGAACTGGCCTTATTTTGGAGGAACATTTCTATTTTCACCTAATTTACCTCTGCATGAGATGTTCTTATTTCTGGAAGTATGTCTGTATTTGTAGGCTTGATTTACCCATTAACACAATTTTCTGAATCCCCCTCCTCACATGTGACATTTGAAGCTGTCCAATACACAGAAAACCACACTATATAACCAACATACTAGTGCCACGAATAATTTAAAGAAACACACAAATCTTGTCTGATAGAATTTTGTAGTACTGTCCATTAAAGTCTTCAGATTTGACACTGTCTCTTTGATAATGTGCTTATGCTTTTCCATCATTTGTGTCACTCTCTGTTTTTTAAACATTTCTGAGCAATATCCCACATTCCTACAGGAAACAGGAAGAGTTGTGTGCCATTCGGCATACTTGCTCCTGACATATATTAACATTAATGAACAATTGTCTTAAATCCAGATCCAGTTACCCTCTTTTGCAATACTAATATAAAGTACTAGAAAGGTGCATCATCTAATTGTCTCCTACAGGCAGCAGAACCTTTGCCTGCCATCCTCAGCCCACACCATCAACAGACTCTCTTAGGAGTAAAAACACTGTAATAAAAGCTTGGAAAACTAAGTGAAAAAAAACAGATCAGCACTAATGCTTTTTGCATATTCATGAATATGTGTTTTATATTATCTTAGCAGAATGACAGGAATCACTAACTGAGCCCACGGTGTAGTTTAGTATGTTTTAAACTGTAAGATAAGTCCTATAAAATACTTCCAAAGATTCTTTTTTCCAGAGTGAATTCACACACTGACTCATTACTCGTTAAGTAAAAATGCCTGATGCTTGCACCCGAAGCCCTACAATAATCCAATAATCTTCTATGTGTTATCTAGAAGCAGATTTATTATGTTGCGATATTTAAGGTGAACCATTTTGTTTTGTTTAGAAAAATGAAACATATCTCTGCAGGCATTTTAGAAAAAGGTATAATTTCTTCCTTGGCTAAGCTGTTGATTTGTTAACTGTGTAGGTGAACGTGTCCTCCTCAGATCCTTTTTCAGCCATGACATGGGTCAAAGTTACAAGGGTAAATGCAGTTTATACTCATTGACAATTGTGATAACCAAACAGCCAGCATAATTCTGGGAGGTGGCAGTAAACAGGAGTATCTAAAAAATACAGGCACAGGAAGACAATTAAATTTCCACCAGCCAGTGACAAGAGGTCAGAAATGAACCCCAGATCCTGGAGGTGTGTAGTAGAAATCTTAAACCCTGTCTTAATGCAGGCGCACACAGCATCTGCCTTTATGTCCGTAAGTTCATTTCCATATATTCCTCTATATTTTTATCTTTGGTATCTACCCAGAAACCATCTGGCTGACAGCCAATAGCCTCCCAGTTTAGTTGCTACAATGTCCTTTGTCAGCAGTTCTTGATCATCTTATTTCAACTGCACAGACTGAACTTTGCGCACAGGACATGCATGTATGCTCCAAAAACAATCTGTATGACATCTTTTAACAATTTCCATGAACAGTGTGCATTCATATAGATGATCATTGTGAATCTGAAAAAAATACCATCTTCATCTTCAAACAAGAGAGTTCACTTCCTTCCTATGCAGAAGAGAAAGGGATTTTACTAGCATCCTGTCCAGATTTGTCCTAGTTACTATAAATACCATTTTGAATCTCCTAGTAAAAGAACAGTATGAGCAGTAAACTCTACTCAGTCAAAATATGCCGTTCAGTGCAATAAATTAATAAAATATACTGTAAATTTACTAACAACTCTGATTTTTAAGAACAAAGAAGAAATTACTAACGTTAATATTTTCAAATCTCTGCCAGCCCTGCTGATGCAGAGGAACAGAGCCCTGACTGCAGCTTAAGTGACCTGAATTTTACAAGCAACTTGAGTTCCTGTTGGAGTTGGCATGTGGAAGGAGTTGGCTTCATGGTAGAATCTGCTATGAATGCCACAGATTAGAAGGGGGGGGGGTGCTCTCCACAAAGAGGCAAGGCTAAGATTATGTTGCATGTGGAGGCATGAACATAAATTGTAGGCCCTACTGCACACCACTCTTTAGACACTACAGGCCTGCACAGGGGACTGATACTGTTAAATGTAGAAAAATCCTAATAGCTACCCCAATAGTGGTTCCCACATATTAACAAGGAAATGTGTCCTATATTTTAGTGATAAAAGCACCATATACTAGTTGGTCATATACAGTAATACAGAACGTAACATACTTTCTACATCTCACAGAAAAGTAGATGGTCAATAGACAACAGGTGATGAAAAATTCAGATCAAAATCATACTTCACAAGGGAATGTAGCGTGAGCCCAGTGCCACTACCTAAGTTTTTTACATGGAACAGCTGTCTTACTCAGATTCTAAGGTGCAGAAATTATAATGATGAGCAGCCTTTGATTTTAGTAATAGAGAGTTCTTTTTGAAACTTTCTTTGAAGAGACAAAGTTCTGCTGCAGTAATTTAAGCTGAAACAAAATGTTTGATTATTTACAGTACACAACCATACAGCGATCTTCAGTACTATGATTAAATAAAACCATTCTCAAGGTTTAATTAAACATCAAGAACAAAACATTAAAATGGTAGCCTGGCTATAATGGGTGCAATCTACCCACAGGGGACTTCAACCCTGCACCCCTTACTTAAATCTCCAAAATTGTGTATGCATAGGTTCATAAGTTCATAGGTGTGTACTAGGCTAATGGCTCTGGGGCATTTACAAGCCTAGCCATAGGATTACCCTGGCACAGTGCCACCCGACCTTAGTTCCCAGTGTTTCTGTTGAGTAGAGCCACTGGGGTTATCCCCGGGGTGAATTTTCTGTTTCCCATACACTCATCAAGATTTCTGTTAAAGAGGGTCAGTGAGGTGCTCTGCTTGACATGTATGGGAATTCTGTTCCATAGCATGGGCAGTCTCTGGTTTGTGAACCTGTCCCTCCAGCATGTTCTGTTAATTGTGGTAATGAGGGTGAGGTCTCTGGAGTGTCTGGTGTGGAGGGATTGGGATTTCTTTAGCTGTAGAATTTCTAACAGAGCTGGGTCAGACATGGCTTTGTAAGTCAAGCAGAGATCGCCTCTAAGTAGGTGATATGATACAGAGAATAGTTGGAGTTTTTTGAGTCTGTCCAAATAGGACAAGTGTTTAAGGCCTTATGATCTTCTTTGTGAGGTACTTTTGCGGCCTCTCCAGTTGTTGCACGTGTCTAGTAAGGTAGATGCCAAATGGGGCATTGTACTCGATAATTGGCCTAATGAGGGAAGAGTAGAGGGATACAATGACCTCTTTCTTCCTGGATGCAAAACCCTTAGTAATGAGATATGCCACATAAAAGGACTTTCTGACCACAGTGGCAATGTGGTGATCAAAAGAGGTTGCTGTCAACCTGTGTTCCCAGATCTCTTATAATGCCTTCTGTGTTCAGTGGACTACCATCAATGTGGTAATTCATGGGAATTGGGTTTTTCCAAAAGGGGATGATGACCCATTTTTTGGCATTGAGCATAAGGCCATGGTTCTGACACCAGTTGTTGGTCTCAGTGAGGCCATTCTGTAGAATGTAAACATCACTTGGGGAGTTAATTATAGCTCCCAACTTGCAATCGTCTGTGAACTTTTTCAACCAGAGTCCCTTTGTATTGGCCTGGATTTCAGAGAAGTAGATACCAAACAGGAAAGGACCCAGGACCAAACCCTGTGGGACTCCACTTGTGACTAGTCATCAGTCTGACTTGGAGTCAGCTACTTTCACACTGTGGGTTCTATCTGTGAGCCAGTTTGCAACCCACCTAGTGATATAGGGGTTGATGCCGAGCTTACTGAGTTTTTCTAGGATTTCTGAATGGGGAATGGTATCAAAAGCCTTGGCTAGATCATGGTAGGCTGCATGAACCACCTTGCCTTCATCCACAGCTCTGGTGACTGACTCACAGAAGTCGACCAAGTTGAGCAGGCATGATCTACCCTTCACAAAACCAAACTGTGTGGGATCCAGAGTTTGGAGATTCCCTATATCCTTGTTTATTAGGTCCATGATGATGCATTCCATAGCTTTGCATATCAGACTCATCAGGCTAATGGGGCAATAGTTCCCAGGGTCTGTAGTCACTCCTCCTTTGTGGAGAGGGATGACTGTAGCAGTGCGCCATTCGGTAGGGACAAAACCTGAGGTGAGGCTGTGATTGAACAGGGCACACAGGTGAGGTGCCAGTTCACTCTGTAGTTCATGTAAAACACAACCAGAGATATTGTCAGGTCCCATAGAAGCTGTATTCTTGGCCTTGGACAGTGCTGTTTTAACCTGTGCAGCAGTAATACTGGGTGCCTGGCAATCTACTGGTATTGTGATTGGTCCTTTGGGGGAAGAGGGGTAAAGTTGGCACTGAATCTGTCAGCCAGTATACTGGTAATATCTGTTGGCTTGGTATAGGAGGTACCATTGTGCAGTAGCTCAGATCAAATCTGTGTATTGCTGTGGAGATTCCTTACATAACTATAGAAGGCCTTGTGGTTGTCTTTACTATCTCCTGCAATTCTGTTTTCATAGCTAGCTTTAGACGATTTGATAAGTTTTCATTTAAATGGTTCTTAACAGTAAAATGGGCTTCCTTAGCCTTTCAAATGCTATATCAATAATTGTGGGAAGTTTATTATTAAATTGAAGACATTTAGTGTGAGGAAAACATTGCTTTTCTTTATAAGAAACAACTGGACATCCAAGTTTGGGCTGTTGGCTGCCCTAATGCGGTGATGTCATTTAAATAAGCAAGTCTCCTAACAGTAACCTATGGAAACTAATTAAACAGCTCAACTTGTGTAAACCCATTTTACAAATCTGATAGCTGTAGTGCACGACTGCCAAGAATGTAGTTAGCAAAACGTGTTGAGCAGAGCATATGATAGCTAGGCTTGCATAGCAACACTTCATGAGCCAGGGGAATTATGCAATTCTTTGCAGATGCAAGATATGCCTGAATAATTTAATCAGATTAGTGTTTCTGTACCCGTGTCAGCTGTGTTCTGCTGCAGCACTATAGTATTTTCCTGCTGTAAATGTCAATATAAGTATTCTAACAGCTGCTGCTGCAACCTGGCACCTGTCTTTTTTTTTTGCAAGGTCCTTCAGTTTCCATATCATCATGGTGGGTCCAGTTATGCGACTGTCACATCCTGACTAAAAATAGCAGTGAAGCTCAAAACTATGAGTGTAGGGTTTAGGTTATTTTTATTCATTGACAATATTGCTTATTAATGACTGAGTGATGAACGGATGCACTGATCTATCTAGACAGCTTTTATAGTTAATTTAATATTTTTCCTCTCCTCTGTCCTTGTTATTTCTTACCCCTTACTCACTTTTATGTACCCTTTTGAATACCACTGAAGATTCAGTCTCAGCCACTAATTCTGGTAGCTCACTCCATAGCTGCACAACCCTCTCTGTGAAGTCATGTTTTCACAGGCCTAGTCTGATGCTTCTATCTCTCTTCATTCCCATCTGTCCTTCCGGTTTAAGATACCTTCTTAAAGTCTTCCTGATATGATCCTGTGCATTCTCATATTATCTAACCCCACTGTCCCTTGTCTCTACAGTAAAATCCACCTCCTCATTGTTCTGAGCTTATCCTTTTCTCCCATCCTCTGCACTCATCTGGTGGCTATTGCATAGACTCCTTCCAGAAATATGATATCCCTATTCTTGTGTATCCTCCAGAAATGGACATAGTACTCAAGGTGTGGCTTCACCGAGGGCTTGTAGAATGGGAACATTATGTTTATGCTTTTGAAGTCCCCCCCCAATCCCAAGAGTACACCCTAGCATTCTGCTTACTGCAACCACTGCCTCTCACTCTGCTCACAGTGAGCCTCTCTGGGTATGATTAACACCCCCATAGCCTTTTTCTATTCATTTGGTGTCATTTCCATCCTTCCGATTTGGTACTTCATGGGAGGATTTCTGTGTCCCAGGTATAATGTTGCATTGGTCTGCTTGGAACCTCATCTGCCACATTTTTTGCCCACTTAGTCAAGTCATCCTTTCTACATCCATTCTTAGACTCTTCTCCATTTTTCTTTGCTGCACTTAAGTATAATCATATAAGAAACTGATCATGTTCATTCTTCCCTCATATATTCCTGAAATGAACACAGTGAACAGTACTGGACCCACCCTCATGCTGCATTCCTACAGTTGTTTCTATTGCAGAATAATGCATAGTGAAATGACATCTAGTGATGTTTTAATAAGAAAATCAGCTGCTAGTTAAAACTGAAATGTATGGAAGTTTAAAAATGTTTGTTTAGTTTGTATTGTGATAAATCTTCAGCCTGCAGTAGTATTTAATGAATTGCTTAAGTTTTCTGTCACAAAGAATGCATTTTCTGATTTAACCAGTAAATGTACTAAAGTGAATTGTATTGTATTTTATGGCCTGGGTGGAGTCAAAACAGTCCCAGTGAAGTCTAATGCCTAGCCACTGCTCCACTATATAAAGCACAGTCTGTTCTAGGCAGAAAATATTTACTTTAAAAACTGCAGATGTTATCTGGAGAATAGGAATCAAACAAATTGTAGCATATTTTGGAAGGAATTGTTTACCCCAATGGCTGTGTAGGACCTCCTTTATGTTCATACCATGATAGCTGTACTTTCAAGGCATCTTTCACATTTCTAAAGAGTGAATAATATGGCTAAACAACACCATTAAGTTCCTTTGTCACTTAAAATAACAACAGCTACTTCAGTGAAAAATGACAGCATAATCATTTGTTGCAAGATGGAACCAACAAATCACTTCTGTATTGCTTTCATAAACTAAAAGATGTGAACAAAGCCTACAAAATAAAGCAAGTAATACAAGTGCCTGACATTCTCTCACTTCTGTGACATAAACCTATTTATGGGAAGTGTTAAACAAACAAAGCTCATACTTTTATAATAACTACACACCACTCCTGTGACATAAACCTATTTATGGGAAATGTTAGACAAACAAAGCTCATAACTTTATAACAACTACACAAAGCTGACTAAAACTTGCAAGAAAAAGAGGACACATCATACTACTGTATAGCAACGTCAAATTCACAACCTACGGAGGTGCCCAAATCACTTTAAATATACAGTCTCTCTCCATATGTTCTGCAGAGTCATTTTCTGATTTTGGTCAAAGACAGCAGAACTCTACATTAGTTAACCACAAGGAGTATTGTTATTTGAACAACTTTATCTTAAAGTAGTATTTTATTAATTTTATGGACAAAGACATGCTGTAGTGGTGTTACTTTTGTGATGATGCAGAGAAACCGCAAATGTTAGCATTTTAAAATTTCAAAAAAAAAGGTTATATATGTGTGCCAGAACCTGTGCACTGTATTAGTTTTCTTCAACTGTTTAGAAAAAACAGAATATATAAAGAAAAATGACACTTCAAATGGAAGCATACAAATCTTTTGTAAATAAAGGATTTTGAACACAGTGCATTTTTGTATGTAACACTGTGCACTAACTGGGAGTTATGGCCTTGGGGCCCAGTCTCTTAAGTTTCAGAACTGCCGACTTACAGGAACAAGGTTAAAAGATTAAGAGAAGCATAAAAGACAGAGATAAATATACCTAGACAGAGCAGAAGAGATAGTAGAAGCTGCCTGAGACATGCCTTTGGACCCAACGGATATTTTGGGCTGCAGTGAAGGTGCACTGGTGAGTGAAGTCATTCTGCAGACAATGAAAGTAGACACAGCATCAAAGTAAGTTGTAAATGAGCCATAATGATGTCTAGCATCGACAAAGGATCCATATAAAGAACTGGGCTACCTGTTAAAGCAAATTTGTCAAATTCTTGACTTATTATATTCACTTAGCAGCTTCAGATTTTATCTTTTGGCTCTCCAGTAAATCAAATTTACAGCATTGTATGCCACCGCAACTGATGCCCACCCTGTTGTGGTTACTTTGCTCATATCAATTGCTTGTAGTACATTCTGAGGCTTTTGAAACAATTATTGTGTGCATGATGTTATTTTTCACCCAGAGGTAAATGCCAACTATGCATTTTTTTGTTGCCTTTATTAACCAAGTGTTCAAAAACAAGTTGCTCATTAAACAATTTCTAGTTAATATGTCCAGCAGTTTGAATCCAAATCTCCTCAAAAGAAGATAAGTACAAATGTTATAAAGGCAACTTAAATCTGTTTAAAATAAGTCATTATTTAGACTACAGAAAAAACAAATTAATGTGGCAGATTTTCTAACTATACTACAAATTAAATATAAACACAATGTAAGATTAGGTTAAGTACAAAGTAATCATATAACAGAGTTTGCAAACAGCAAATGCACAGAGTTGATTTAATAGACTTGGGTCATCAGATTTACAGCCTGCATTCTGAAAGCTTTCAATTACTCCTATAAGAAATACTAAATTACTCAGTGTTTTTTAAATAAAATATTACTATTAAAAAACAAACAAACAAAAAAAACACAGCACGGTTACAATTTTTCAGAGACAGACTATAGAATTCCTTTTTCCAGTGTGGGTAGGGAGAACAGACTGAAGTATTCACCCCAAAAAGTTTGAGCAAAATTTAACAGATGAAACCACAAAGCAGGAAATAGTTGATTTCATTTCTGTATGGGGAGGGGTGAGAGAGGAGGTGAGGGACATATAGGCCAGCATTCCACTAATCGAAAGTGATCATATATCATGTGGTTGACAATGCTTGTGGAAAAACAGTCTGCAAGAGAAACAAAGAGGTCTGGATTAAGTGGGCCAATTACAAGAGAAGTAAGCTTAAAAAGGATCTAGGAAGGTGGAAAAAAGAAAATGTGTAGAAAAACAATGGAATACTATTTGGTGGGGTGTTAAAATTATAAATTTGTCTTCCAAGACAAAGAAAAGGACAGAACTTGCATTGTTTAATAAAGAGTTGAGGGTAGCCACAAGTTATAAGGAAATGAAATACAGGAACTGAAGGTACAAATGGAAGGATAAAAGTGAGTTATACTGAAGCAACCAAGAGAGAAGCAAAGTGCATTAAGAAGGCAGAGAAGGAAATGAAGTAAAGATTAGCAGCAGTCATCAAAAAAGAAGAGTGGGAGGCCTTATTCAGTGCTGTCAGTGGAGGGAAGGAGGTAAAGGAAGAAGCTGGTGAACTAGATCGGAAAATCAAGAGGTTAAGGAGAAAATGAAAATTGTAACCAACTATTTTCTATTAGTGTTTGCCAAGGAACAAGAAGAGAAGTACCAATCAGGAAGGGCGACATAAGGATGGGGAAGATGAACACATGGATAGACAGTACAATAATGGCTGAAGAAGTGGCAAGGACACTATAGTGTCTGAGAGGATAAAGTGCAGGGACTATATGAGGTCATGCACAGGATTCTAAAATGGAATGCTGGGGTTTTTGTTGAATATCTGCCAGAACTATGCACAAGTTCCTATGGAAGGGTGGTCCAGTAGGAATGGAGACAAACTGTGTGGTAGTCCTCATCTGCAAAACTGAAGAAAAGACCTGGTCAGGAAGCCACATAGAAAAAAATAAATCTTTATCTAGATCTATTTCTAAGGTTTTCCACTCAGACTTTGGTCACTGCAAGGGAATACCTCAGGATTTTGGGGTTCATGGCATCTATGATTATCATGATACACCTGCCAAGACTCCACATGAGAAAGGTACATGGGTAGATGATATCTCTTTGGTCCCAGCATCAATACCCTTTATTGTTTTAAATCCCAGTGCTGGGGTTTGTCAGAAAAGAAATCTTTTGGTGGAGACAACAGATATCCTTAAAGCTAGGTCTCCATCTCCCTCTCTGCTCTAAAGCAGTCATTCACCACAGATGCTTTGGACTTTGCTTGGGAAGCAGTTTCAGGAGGGTTAAAGGTGATGGATGTGGGACACCCAGAACAGATGCAAGCACATAAATTTCAAGGGGAAGCTTGCCCTGATCAAGACATTCAATTCTCTGCATCATCTTTGGTCCCCGGAACCTCTTCAAGTTGTTACAGACAATACCACAGTCATGTGATACACCAGCAAAGCAAGGGGAAACCAGGTCATATTCCCTTTTCAGACTAGCCATGTTAGCTTGGAATATGGCTTCACAGCACAATTTCACTCTACAGGCATCCTACATTCCATCAGAGCAATATTGCATGGCAGACAAGCTGAGCAGGACCATGGTAGACTCTCACAAATGGAAATTAGATCATGGGGTCTTCCAAGATTTGATCCATCTGTGGGAAGTTCCTGAAATATATCTCTTTGCCTCCTCTATGAACAATCAGCTGGCAAGATTCTGTTCCAGAACTCCATATAAGAAGGCCTGGAAGACAGATGCCTTTTCTTTTCCTTGGACAGGAATGTTCCTCTGTACTTTTCTACCCTTTCCACTAATATCCAGGGTACTTCTGAAAATTCAGAAGGAATCCCCCAAGGTCATCGTGGTGACTCCCTTCTGGCCCAGGCAACCATGGTTCTTGATTCTTTTGGAAATGGCCAGGGGCAATTACCACAAGCTTCCTCACAGACTGGATCTACTCACAAAAGAACAGGGGTGCTTGATACTCCCTGGCATCAGTCATCTTAAATTGACTGCCTGGACGATAGGGTCATAATTCCTTTAAAGCACCTGGTTACTGAGGATGTGCAGCAGGTACTAATGAAAGCAAGAAAGCCTGCTACTAGAAAATCATATATATAGTGGAAAATGTTTTCTACTTGGTACCAACAACATAACCAGCACCCACTCAAGGATTGTTCTTCTATGGTTCTACAATATTTGTGTGAGTTACTATTCTATGACCTTTCTTATTCCTCTATCAAGGTTAATTAATTGGCCATTTCAGAATGTCTGTCCATGGATCCTCCTCTTTCAATGCAGTGCCATGTCAAAATGTTCTCCTCGAAGAAAACTGGTGGCCCCTCCTTGAGATCTTAATTTTGTGTTAGGGAAGCTGACACTTGCTCCATTTGAATGAGCTAATCTGGCTGAATTGAGGTTCTTAACTTGGAAAACAGTTTTACTGATTTCTATGACTTCTGCAAGAAGGGTATCTGAATTCATGGTCTTATAGTGAGTCAACCTTATCTCATTTTTCATTTGGACAGGGTTTCTTTGAGAACTAATCCTTCCTTTATGCCTAAAGTGGTATCTGAGTTTGAAACTATCCATCTCAAAGTGTTCTTTCCTGAGCTTAAATATGAGGGAGTAAAGGATACTCCATACCTTGGATCTCTACAGGCAACTCAGGCGATATTCTGACAGAACTAAATCTATCAGATCTTTGGATAATTGTTCATTTCATCTAAAAGGTAAGAAGGGGTAATGTGTCAGAACAGACTATTTCCAAATAGTTGTCTAATGTTATTATTTTTTGTTATACTCACTATAACATAACTATCCAGGGCCTTGGCTTTCTCTATGGCTTTTTGGAAATTGTTAGATTCTAGAAATATTTTAGAACCTGCTACTTGGTTCTCTGTACGTACTTT
Source organism: Protopterus annectens (assembly GCF_019279795.1). Lineage (NCBI taxonomy): Eukaryota > Metazoa > Chordata > Ceratodontiformes > Protopteridae > Protopterus > Protopterus annectens. The sequence continues at coordinate 836,845,027 of NC_056748.1, read as the reverse complement.
TTAAGTTAAGCTATAAGCTTGATTCCTTCCCTAGGGCAAGATCATGCTTTGCTAGGACCATTCTCCCGGGGGCTCCTGGATTGTTCTCCTACCACCTCCCAAATTTAGCTAAGGTAACCTACCCATATAGCTAAAGCTACTGCAGCAGTGATCAATATGATGAACATAGTACAGTTGTCTAAGTTAAACTTACCATAACAGAAGATGTTTGAATGATCCCTGCTGCAGTAGCCACTTGTTCCCTCCACCCCCCCTTGTTTTTTGGTGTTTTTTTTTAATGCCAGGGTGTGGACATTTTAGTTTCTGTTGTTCCTAGCATTGTCCTTTCAGGGCTCAGCCTCCCTCTCTCTGGTGGCAGGAAAGCTCTGAAGGGTTTTGCACCAAAATTTCTCTTAGTCAACTCACCTCGAGCTACCTGACAGTTTGGTTGCATGGAAGGTGCCCTAAAGTTATGGAAGCTGTCCAGCTGTTATATCCTTGGCAGGATATGACACATATAACTAAGGCTACTGCAGCAGTAATCATTCAAACATTTTAACTTTCACAACTGTACATTCTACCAGTATGGATATTTACAAGTAGGAGTATAGCACTGAAAGTTGACTGCTGAATCCTACACTAAGGCACCATATGAGCACATCCACTCATGCATGAATCGTGCCATCCCAAACAGAACTAAGATGCTCTCCTCCAAAAAAAGGAAGCCAATCTGGTGGTCCCCTGCCATAAACAAACTTTACAACAAAAGGAAAAAACTGTTGCAGAAAAGAGGAAAATCCCACGATGCAAAAAATTCCCTTACCAGCCTCAGTAAGAAGCTGAGATCCCTCGTAAAATCCTCCAAAGCTAGTTACGAAAATAAAATTGCCAAAGATTCCAAAGACAATCACAAGGCATTCTATAACTATGTCAAGATTCTAAATGGCAATGCTCAGATCTGCTCTGAGCTACAACAGAATGGCATTAAATATACTGATCCCAAGGATATTGCCAATATCCTGGCAGATCGATTCAGTGCTACCTTCACCCCCTTCTCACCCCATAAATAGCCCATCTCAATACCAGAAGATTGCCAAATTCCGGTAATAACGGCCACACAGGTAAAAAACACACTCTCCAAAGCTAAGAATACAGCATCCATGGGACCAGATGACATCCCAGGCTGTGTACTACAAGAACTACAAAATGAACTGGCACCTCATCTAAGTGTCATGTTTAATCATACCCTCACCTCAGGCTTTGTGCTCACTGAGTGGAGCACAGCTACAGTTATCCCACTCCACAAGGTGGGATCCACCTTGGATCCCGGGAACTACCGCCCTATCAGTCTGACGAACCTGATCTGCAAGGCCATGGAACGTATTATCATGGAACTTATAAACAAAGATATTGGCAACCTTCAAACACTGGACCCCACCCAGTTTGGGTTTGTGAAGGGCCGATCTTGTCTCCTGAACCTGATTGACTTCTTTGAATCAATCTCCAGAGCTGTGGATGTGGGTAAGGCAGTTCACACAGCCTATCTGGACCTCGCCAAGGCCTTTGACACCATTCCCCACTCTGGAATCAAAGATAAACTTACTAAGCTGGGCATTAATCCCTACATCACTCGATGGGTTGCCAACTGGCTTACTGACAGAACCCACACTGTAAAAGTAGCTGACTCCAAATCCAGCTCCAGACAAGTGACAATTGGAGTACCTCAGGGTTCAGTCCTGGGACCGCTCTTGTTTGACATCTTCTTCTCTGAAGTACAGGCCAACACTAAGGGACTCTTGCTAACAAAGTTCGCAGATGACTGCAAACTGGGAGCCATTATTGAATTCCCAAATTATGTGGATACTCTACAAAAGGGTCTTACAGAAACAGATGCTTGGTGCCAGAGCCATGGGCTCAAGCTCAATGCCAAGAAATGTATAGTTATTCCCTTTGGAAAAAAACATGTACCCATGAATTACCACATAGGTGGCAGTACACTAAATGCTGAAAGTGTGATAAGAGACTTAGGGAGAAAGGTGGACAGTGGTCTCATCTTCAATAACCACATCGCCACAACAGTCAGGAAATCCTTCTATGTGGCATACCTCATCACTAAGGGCTTTGCATCCAGAAAAAAGGAGGTCATTGTCCCACTGTACTCATTCCTCATTAGACCCATTATAGAATACAATGCCCCATTTGGTATGTACCTCTCAAGACATCTGCAACAACTGGAAAGGCCGCAGAAATACCTCACTAAGAGAATCACAGGCCTAAAGCAGATGCCCTATGCTGACCGCCTTAAAAAACTCCAGCTATACTCTGTCACATATCGTCTCCTCAGAGGTGATCTCTGCTTAACATACAAGGCCATGTCAAACCCAGAGCTGTTGGACATGCTACACTTAAAAAAATCCCAATCCCTCAGAGCCACATGCTCCAGGGATCTAAACTTTGTCATCACAATAAAAAAACATGCTGCAGGGATAGGTTCCTGACCCAGAGACTCCCCAGACTCTGGAATAGACTGCCCATACATGTCAAGCAGAGTACCTCCTTGGCCCTCTTCAAAAGGAATCTTGACAATTGGATGGGAGAAAGGAAATTCACCCCGGGGATCACGTCAGTCACCCTGCTAGACAGGGGTCTAGGGAAGTAAACAGTGTGGGAAAAAATAGCCAGGGAATTGTTATGGCTAGCCATGTATAGGCCCTAGGGCCGATAGCCTAGTACCAACTCATGAACCTATGAACCTATGAGGGGTATGGAATTTGATGAAGGAAATTAGGACTGTAGCCAAGGTATTGGAAAGAAATAACTTGTGAGAGACAGGTACTAGAGTAGGATGAAGCTAAGCAAAGGGATGGACTTCAGGTCAGAGTCTACCTTCCCTATCAGAGACTGAGAACAGAAAATAGAAAGGGATAGAAAAGAGCTAAGTGAAAGACCAGCTATGGCAGAGTTTTTCATTGTGTCTGGAACAGAAGCTATGTTTGCAAAAAAAGAATATATTGCATGATAACTATAAGAATCAATTAGAGGAGGTTAGAATAAATTACGAATAATGGAAAGGCAATTTAGAAAGGAACAACAGGAAGAAATTTGTAAGGCTCCCAAGTATACAACAAAATCCAGAAGGGTTAGGATTTTTGTATGTGTATTTTTATACACCAGGTAGACTTCAGTGGATTTTAACTGAAACAGACAGCAAGTGCTGAAAGTATGATGAGGAAAATTGAGGTCGTTGGAAACATGATTTTGAGGGGAATGTAATGAGATTGCAGATTTAAAAATATCCATATCGAGTACTTTGATATAAATGTTGGGTGGGGGAGGGAGGAAGACAAATGGCTATAACTAAGGAAATTATTCTTTTGTCCTGGGACATTACTTCTTTTAGAGAAGAGAGATGGTGAAGTATTACATATGTACATAAGGCAGTAGACAGAAAACATGATGGAACCATTCTGAAAAGAAAGGACAGGGTGAGAAGGAAAGAGTATGACCAGTAAATTAGGGATGCACCATTTAATGAAGATATGGGAAAGTACTTTTGATACTGACAGGGCAGTAGACGGAGTAACTTGGAAGAATACACCTTTGATGGTTGGAGCATTTAAAAAATTCTAATATCGAACCTAAGAATATCAAAACCCCCCCCCCCCCAGGGAAACACACACGTCGGCCAGTAAAAAAAAAAAAAAAACTTTACATCCAAACTAAGTGGGGGGCTTTGCCACCTACACCCCCCCACATGGGGGGCTGTGTCCTCCACCCCACCTAACTAAATATACCAAGATCGCTCAACAGTATGGAAATGGCAAAATCCGGTGAACAGCCAAGGGAAATATTTCCCTGTGTTAAATCGGCCATTCATCGTTTTTTGCTTTTGATATTAGAAGATCGTTGTTTAAGTGTTCGATCACCTAAACATTCAATCTTCTAATATAGACCCTATATATATATATATATATATATATATATATATATATATATATATACACATACACATACACACACACACACACACACACACACACACACACACACACACACACGTGTGTGTGTGTGTCAATAAGACTGAAGCTGCTGACCAAAAAGATCATCAGATGAGTCGATTCACAGCACAAATTATTTCCTGAAGCAGCTTATCAGCTTTAATGCAGCCTGATGATCCACTGAATACTGATTACAATAATCAGACCTTTTTTACCCTCTGTTTATTACAGACCTGTTTGCTCACCTCTTAAATTCCCTGCATGCACCCTCTCCACATAATCACTTCCCTAGTAGGGGCTTCATATCTAAATTACTAAACCCCTTCTTTTTCCCTTTTCCCTGACCCTATTCAAGATTTGAATTGCTGGTTGAAGAAATGTCTGAACATTCCATGTGCTGGGTCACAAAGTTTTACCTCCAAATTTATAAAACCATGTGATACTTTCTTCTCCCTACTTCTTCAAGTCACCAGTCTCAGCCATTCTTTTCAAGAATCCCACCATCATCAAGTTGCTTTAACTTAAACTTCATGCCCTAATTACACTCTGCCTCCTGGTCAAATTTTACATTACTAAACACTGGCTAGATCGCTCCAAACTGTCCTGGAGAGGTTTTAAGAGTTTGGCTATCAAATACATCACTTCTCAAAAATTGTTACTAGCTAACCCCCATAAGCGGACCTTATATCAGAAATTCTGGGACTTTATTTTTGTACTTCTGACTGATGATTAACAATTGCTTCCTCTATATCATTTTTAGCACTTATCCCTGTTCACCACTGTTGTGTTGTGTCCTTCGGCTTATCCCGGTCAGGGGTCGCCACAGTGGAACTCCGGTCCGCTAATGTTTGGTAGTGGACTTTTACATGCCGAGTTACCAGCCCTGACGCACAACCTTCAACGAAGGTACACCCATTCACACATGCCTCCACACAGAAGACGCTCTAGCTGAGAATCGAACGGGACAATGTCTTGTGAGGTGACAATGCTACCGCAGCACCACTACCACGGGTTTATCCCTGTTCACCACTAAATCCTTTAAACCTTTTGTCCCTTCCCGATTACCTGTTTTTTTCTATTTGATCATGGACAATTCGGTGCTTGATATTTAATCTTCCCCCTATTCTCCTGAAATCTGATTATTGATTAATGTGAATTGCAGTGTGGTATATGTTTTATCTATACTTACCTAACTAGCTTTGCATCTAGTGATTTGCTTTTTGCAGTATTTTTTTTCTGTTCTCATTGGCACATATGTATATAGTATATTATAGGTTATGATTTGGATCTCTTCTGTATTACTGCACATGATTAATCCATCATTTGTTGTAATAGTGCGTTTTATGTATATGCTAAAATCAATAAAATTGCTATTTGAAAAAAAAAAAAAAAAAAAAAAGATCTGCTGATACCTTTTAAAGTCTCCTAAATTGGAGCACACACCCATCATGGCATCAAAAGCTGACATGCTTTCTAACACCAAAGGTCAGCTCCATTCTTACCCTCTGTAATCTACAACATTCTGCAGTAGAAAAAGTGACCTGCATTCTTATCCCTTTTGCAACCAAGACCTTCACTCACTTTGGAACACCTACTGACATTATTGTTAACACGTCAAGTTGTAATATCTTGATCTGCTGTTTTTTTAATGGGCTAGTGTTGTCAACACATTCAACTTGATGTCTCTAAAAAATCAGTTACAGCAAAATACAGACTGAGACTCAGTCATGAAGAGCAAAATAGTTTTAAGGAGCTCAAGAAGAAACTATTTAATAAGATGATCTGACATTAAAATACTATGAGGCAAGTAAGGCAGTTATGTTGCAAGTAGATGCCAGTCAGAATGGTATAGGAAATGTGATCCTGCAAGAGATCTGACCAGCTGCATAAAGGTCAGTATTATTTACAGGTGCTCAAAAGAGATACGCTCATTTAGAAATGTAACAATTAGCAATGCTCTACAAATATGAGAAATTTCATGAGTATATCAACGATAAAGAAACATATTCAGCAGGTCTTTTACAAGGCAACCTTTCAGATTGCAGAGGATGTATTTTAATTTGCAAGTATGTGATCTGAAAATGAAATACAGACCATACAAGGAAAAACAAGTAACAAATATGTTGAATAGGGCATGGTGGAAAAAGAGTTAAGATATTCTTTGAGTAGGACTGCAGTTAACTGTTAAAGAAGAAAAGGTAAAATAATTCCAGAGATGAGATGTTTGCCTGATCAACATTTGTTCCATCCCTGCAAGAGAATGACAAAACTTGTGAATGAATACTTCAGAGTGTTCCATCTCCACAGCTGCTTGACCAAACTCATATTCGAGTTTGAGCATGAACAGCAGCCTAAGTGAACTACAGGGGTCTGTTACAGGTACCTGTGTGCTAGTAGTTCGCAGTACACCTGCTCTCTGCCACTTGCTGGAAAAAACAAGTACTCTAACTCCCACTAGCCTGATCACCCGTTCCTACATAGCCATCCCAACACCTGATACTATAAATTACATAGCCCTACCAGAACCTAAACCCCAAAACTAAAATTACCACCCAGTTCCCAACCTGATTCCACAGTTCTTTACCCCAAACCTCCACTCACCCTCCCTATCATAAAGCACCTGATTCTTCCCTATACATAGACTTCCAGCCCTCCCTCCCTAAACCTAAATTCCCAGGTCACTCCCTAACCCTGAAACTCCTTTCCTGCTCCCTAAACCTAGAATTCCAACTGCTTCCCTATATCTCCCTGCTCTTTCCCTAAACCTAAAACTCCGACTCCCTCCCTAAAACTTAATTCTCCAGTCACTTCCTAACTCTTCCCTTCCTGCTCCCTAACCCTAAAAGTCCCATTCCACTCCCCCTAACTCCAAAAATTCCCCCTCCTACCCTCTAATTCTAAACACGCTTCCTGGTTCCTAATACAAAATTGCCTTCCGCTCCCTCTTCATAGCTGCTTGCCCAAACTCATATTCGAGTTTGAGCATGAGCAGTGCTCTATCTCCACAGCTGCTTGCCCAAACTCCTATTTAAGTTTAACATGAGTAGTGCTCTATCTCCAGAGTTGCTCTCCCAAACGCCTATTTGAGTTTAGCATGACCAGTGCTCTATCTCCACAGCTGCTTGCCCAAACTCCTATTTGAGTTTAGCATGAGTAGTGCTCTATCTTCAGAGTTGCTCTCCCAAACTCCTATTTGAGTTTAGCATGAGCAGTGCTCTATCTCCACAGCTGCTTGCCCAAACTCCTATTCGAGTTTAGCATGAGTAGTGCTCTATCTCCAGAGTTTCTCTCCCAAACTCATATTTGAGTTCAGGCATGAACAGCAGCTTAGCTGAGGTACAACACACTCAAGTCCATGGCTTTGAGACAATTTTTTTTAGTGCTTTGGACTTGAGCTCTTATGGTGAACCCACCTAAATGTTTTCAGCTGTTTCTGCTTTAATTGTCACCACACTAGTTTAAGAATTAAACAAATGAGGCAGCTAGTATATGGCAGAAGAAGAAGAATTTAAAAAATGGGCTGATAGAAACCTGTAGAAAGCAAGGCTGGGCACTAGCTCCCACCAACTTAAACTCAGATATGTTTGGTTGGGTTTACTATTGAATAGTCGAACATCACTCGGTCGACTGTTGTATTGTCGAATGCATTAGGTTCGAAAAGAGGTGTGTCGAACACATTAATCATGGGTAATGGTTTTACCATGGGTCGAGGTAGGGGGAAAAGTTGTGTAGTAGGAAAAAAAATACTGCCCTACCTCGACCCATGAGTAAAACCGTTCCTAATAAATGTAATGACAATTCCAATTCCTCCGGCCCGAAACAACACAAAACAACAGTCGTTTGGTTGATTGTTTTTTGTTTGCTTTTATTAACTCAATCCTAGGATTCAGAAAGACTTACCATGATATAGAAGCCTTAACCTGGAAGGTTTCTGCTTTGTGATAAGACTTTACAATTCAGAGAATGGTCTCCCACTATGATTTTCCACTGGCGGGAGTCTGCAGTGCAGAGAGTGGTATCAATGGTGAAGCCACAAGCTAATGCAGCAGTTCAGAGGAGAAGCTGCTGCTAACTAGCCACATGCTCTGCCCAGGAAATGGCCACAGCTTCCTATTAGCAGAGAATCACTCTGATGAGTTAATTTCTTAAAGGTATGGAATAGTCACAGTGGAGTTAAGGAAGCAATGACCCCCACCAAAAAAGAAAAATATTTTTTTCTCTTGTTCCACAAAGCTTATTTGCAAGTAAACTGAGAGCTGTAATGTGGGTAAGCAAGATTTGTCAACCAGCTTAAATATAGCCATATTCCCTAACACAGAATAAACCAAATTTTCTGTCAGAGTTGTGCAGGTTAGAACTCCTTACAGCTGTCTATGCTTCCTGCATTCCTCCAGCTTAATATAACATCTTTTGAGGTTGCACTATCATTGGAAGTGAAGTTGAATCTTTCAGGTGGAATACAGTTTGGTGGCTGATACAGCTCTGCACTAAGTCATCACATCACAGAATCCCCGCACAGCAATTTCTGTGAGGCTGAACACCTTAACAGAAAAACACAGTTTTCCCAAACCATAATGGCCAGATTTTTTCCAATCTGAAACCCCAGAGATAAATACACAGGATAACCCCAAGTTAAAAGGCCAGCTACTGGCTCACCCCACACCTCCACATACTCTACCAGCTGCTTTTATTCAGGTGAGTATTTTTACATTACAGTAACCTCTGATGTATATTTAGCTGGAGGCTGGTTGTGGGGATAAGAAGGTGGCACCCACATTTACTGCTATACAACCTCCTCTACAGACACACTCAGAGCTGTCTTATAAGGGCTGAATTCTAAACTGTTTGGGGTAGAGTAACATGGATCCTTCAATATCCTGCTTTGCTAGTCTAAACCGGTAGTCCATCCACCTGAGAATGACACAATCCTGGGTATGGGGCATGGGAAAATCAGTACCTCACAGTGCTGAAGTACTGAATGGCTGGAATTCTTGCTATGGGAGGAGCAGGTAATAAAATTCTTAAACATTTTAAGGTAGTGAGTGTCATTACATATTCTTTGTGTAGCACAATCCTATTCCAGGAGGAAGTTGCTGCCTGGAGAATCAGAGATGCCATACAGAAGAAGATGAAAGGCTCCCACACCATTTTGCACGGCAGTGCACCTGTGTGATGGATGGGAGAATGCATGCATGGCATGTTACCTGTCATGTGTGCATTATCCCTTCCTGCAGAACAGGACAGGCATGTGGGGCCACTAGTCCACCATGCAATTTCATTTTTTTAACAGTAGTATCTACGTTAGCTATGATTTGCACACCACTTAACTACACATAGTCATAGTTCTTAGCCACTGCATAGTAATGGGACAGCTGCACCTGAATGTGGAACATGCTACTTGAGGTGGGCTGCTTTCTTACCATGTACTGCCTGCAGTACTAAGTCCCTCTTAGAGACAGAGCTGTTACTTCACTGAAACAGATTCTACTTTGGATGTCTTTGCCAATGTGCAGCTTTGAAGTATTTTGACAATGCAAGCCCCATTCACTTTTGGAATCAGGCATAGAGCTCTTCCAGTCCTCATTAATATATGCTGAAAAAGAAATGGTAGACCCCTTAAATTTTGACTTGGAAGTGGGGTAACCACTTGACAAAGTGTGTTACCCCATCTCAAAGTCCTTTTTCATATTAGTGATAGACATATTGAGCACTTTTACTACAAATGAATGATGGCTATTTGGTCTGCTATTAGTCTTTCCGAATAAAACTCATTCTGGTTGTAAGGCTGCCCTCTTTCTACTAGAGACATAAATGTCAGATCAGCAGTAAATTTCTGATTCCCCATCCACTGGTCCAAGTTAAATTTGAGTTTGGTTAGAGAAGAACTCTGCTTCACATGGATGGGAAGCCTGTACCAGTGAAGGAATAGTTTCTGAGACACATACCTGTCCCTCCAACATATTCTATTTAGATGTCAGATGAGTCTTAGCTCCCTGGATATGACAATTATGATGCTATTTGTTTTTCAGATGTGCAACAAGTTCATCAGAATGGGATCAGAGGATAGTTTTTTTAGTCCTGGCAGAGACTGCCTTTCAGCAGCATGTAGGAGTCTGTTTATAGGGACAAGGCTTTGAGGTGGTGCAAGTAGGACATGTTGTTTACACCTTGGTATTCTTTTTTGAGGAATCTCTTTAGATGCTCCAGTATTTGCATATGTCTTATCAGGTACATGCTGAAGGATATGTTATACTCAGTGATTCATCTGATGAGGATTGAGTATAGTGGAACAATGACATCCTTGAACTTAGATGCCATACCCTGGCTTATAAGTTGGGCAACATAGAATGATTTTCTTACTATTGTAGGCACATGATGTTCAAAGGCCAGGTTACTGCCTACATGAGTTCCAAATCCCTGACCAATGGTCTAATCTTAGGGGGAGTATTATCAATGTGGTACTGTCCAAGAGTGTCTGTCTTCTCAATGGATCTGTTATGCACTTCTTGGCACTGAGTTTTAGATTGTGGCTTTGGCACCAGTTATTAATCTGTTTCAGGGCTTTTTGGAGGGTATTTATGTCTTTGGGGGATTCTTTGACCACTGTGACCACACCTAGTTTGCATCAATCTGCAGACTTGATCAGTTAGAGGCCCTTTTTGTTGGCCTTGTCTTCAGTGAAGTAAATGCCAAAAATTAGTGGCCCCAACAGTGAGCCTTGAGGGATTCCACTAGTGACTGACCTCTTTGTGGAGGTGGACTTCCTTGTCCTAACTTCTTGGGTCATATCTGTGAGACAGGTGGCTATCCAGTGGGTGACATAGGAGCTTAAGAGTTTGTACCTAGTTTTGTGAGTTTGTTTACAATGCTTGAGTGGGGTATTGTGTTGAATGCTTTGGCCAGGTCAAGGTAGGCAGTATGCTTTATTTTGTCCTTGTTCACTGCTTTGATGATCTTCTTGCAGATGTCTACCAGGCTGAATAGTCATGACTTACCCTTAATAACCCAAATTGGTGTATTTATCATTTGATACTGTGGAAACATTGACTAGTAATGCCCTTGCGTATGTTCCACTGTCAGAGTGTGGGATTTACATCTAGTTTAGAAATTGCTTTTAAGTTGAATTTCAGCCTTTCTTATACATATTATGGACATAAAAGACATCTTATTTATATGTGTGTGCTTAACATTGTGTAACTCCCTGTCATTATTTTTAATAAACATTTTATACTTTACATCTTGAAGGTCCAAAAAGGAATTAAACCATCCATTCTTTTTTTTTTTATCGATGGATAACATGCAACTGACACTGTCCTTTACAGTAGACAGAGGTAAATTTCCACACAAAAGCAAAACCTGAACCAGTAAAACAAAAAATATATACCACAAAATATGTCCCCAAACCCAGTAAAGAGTAGCTTAACTTCCATGTTTTTGATTACCTTTGCATCTTAAAGCTTTACCACCTTTGGTCCAATGGGAGGTATTGAACTATGCATTTTGTTTAAGGACAATATAGTGGGCAGCAATAATTATTTAAAAGAATGTCAGTCCAGGAAGACAAATAAATAAATACAAATATGTACTGTACAAGACAGCTTCAAATGATCTGACCTTGATAAGCAGATAAAGTAATGCCTGGATATCAGGAAACTATGTTTAAGTAAGCACCCTATAATCTTCAGTAAGCATTAACATGGCTGAAGGTTGAAGACACAACATAGTATTAGTTGAGAGAACATGTTTAGCATACCTCGGGTAGGTAGGAGCTGCAGAGCCAGGCCATTGGTCAGTAACAGCAGGAGCTGCAGATGCTGCTGGCATTTCTTTGGCTGGACTTTGAGTGACACAAGCAGGCTGGCTGGCAGGCATAGCAGCAGAAGCAGCGGAAGCAGAGCTGATAGACACTGGTGCATGCTCAACAGTTGTGCTGCTTACAGTCAGATTAAATAAGAAAAACAAACATGTCATTATATTTAGCAGGAACAGATTATGAAAGAGACAGTTATGTGAGTACTTGCCAAAAAACAGTGGATCTTTGAGAATGGCACAAGGTTGTTGCTGCTGCCTTGGTCTTTAAGAAATTCTTTATATTGAGCCACACCCAGTAAATTTTAATCTTAGTTAATAATTCCTTAACTCTTTTCTTTGAAGAAGAGTTCCCCCTGTATTGTGAAGAGTTTCTTTTCGCTGCCAAATATAAATACTTGTTTTTTTTTTTTTAAGTGTTTAGAAAGCATCAGTGTTTGCCATGGAGAAAATTCTTCTGAGTTCAAGGGGCATGTTCAGTCAAAAACTTGGCAGATTCTGGAAGTCAGTAATAACTAGTATGAAACTGCTATAAGACTCAGTCATAAAGATGTACTGTTATTGTGCAGAATCTCGTAGCTGTGCTCCTTTACTTCGAGGGGCAACAAAGCAAGTTCTGTTATTGACAATGGAATGAAAAACACTGATAGAATTCTGTGAAATGCGTTTGGATGATGACCCTCCAATTATGCACTCAGTAACTAGGAGGATTTATTATAAGGCAACTTTTGTGTCTTTGCCAGAAGACAGTCAGTGCGGATGATCAAGGAGCTATTAACTAGCTGTATATATACAAATATGTGTGTGTGTGTGTGTGTGTGTGTGTGTGTGTGTGTGTGTGTGTGTGTGTGTGTGTGTGTGTGTATATATATATATATATATATATATATATATATATATATATGGATTCACTTCATAACATTGAAATATCAAAATACTGAAACTCAAAACACTGAAACCAAAATACTGAAAGCTCAAAATACTGAATACTCAAAATACTGAAACTCAAAATATTGAAAACACATATTATGCGTAAACTCAGCTTAAACAACATATATCATAACAATTTCTACCAAATATATGCAGGGGGGCAACTCCAAGATTGCACATAGTGTAGTTAAGTGCAATCTTGGAGTAGATATATATAATTAGCAGGGGGTGGGGGTGCAGGGGCTTGCCTATATCTTGGTAGAAATTGTTATGATTTATGTTGTTTAAGCTGAGTTTACGCATAATATGTGTTTTCAGTATTTTGAGTTTCAGTATTTTGAGTATTCAGTATTTTGAGCTTTCAGTATTTTGGTCTTCAGTATTATGAAGTTTTGTCATTTTCAGTATTTTGAAGTTTCAGTGTTATGAAGTGAATCCATATA